>NC_057399.1:5246180-5546180 GCF_019320065.1 Cervus canadensis | reverse complement strand
CGTCTTACCTGAGTTAGAATTCAGGCTTCTTTAACTAAAAGGGAAGGGGTGTTTGACTGGCTGTTGCAAACTTCTTGGTGCTGGAATCCTTTGTTCCTCAACTGTCCTCCTAGGTCTGGTCACAATGTTCCTATAAACCTTCAACAAGGCAAATGTTATTCTCTGTTCTGCAACTTCTTATCTCTATAGGAGGGGGCAAGTGTTACACCTTTAAAGATCAGAGCCTTGAGGATGGCTATCCAGTATCTTTTGACTATAGGCAACATTCTTTTAGTGATTGACTTGTAGGCAAAAGCAATAGGATACCAATGTTAAAGTAAAAGAAGCAGACCCAATATGGAGTCAGATTTGTTCTTCTCTGTTACAGTGGGGGCACTCTCAGCCGCTTTGCCTTTGAGATCTCCCCCATCCCTGGGTGCCTCGGGCAACTGTTGATGTGGACCGAGTGAGGCTGTGGGTTAACTCATTTCTGATTGTTTATATGAAAACAAATACAAAGGGAATTTATGCTCTGGTCCTCTTGCACCCCCTTCTCTGGGGCATCACCGTCTCCTGCCATTTTTCTACCTTGATGTCTGATGGCAGAATGAATGAGACCCTTTGGTGCCCTGGACTTTGTTTTCTATAACTTGCCTTCCTCTACTAGCCACATCAACATGTTACGAGTTGCTTTTACATTCTTTCATTTGAACTCTCTTCCCAACCCAGAGATCAAACCCAGGTCTCCCTCATTGCAGGTGGATTCTTCACTGTCTGAGCCACTAAGGAAGCCCTTTCATTTGAACTCAGTACCTCTGGAAGGCAGGTAAGGTAGGTCTGATTCTGTTCCTCTGTTCATGGGATTCTCCAGGCAAGACCACTGGAGTGGGTTGCCATGCCCTCCTCCAGGGTTCTTCCTGATCCAGGGATCAAACCGCATCTCCTGCATTGCAGATGAATTCTGTACCAACTGAGCCACCAGGGAAGCCCCTTTCCTATGCTCTCTATACACATTATTACTTTAATATAATTCTTTACTTGGAAGGGTTAGTTTTTACATATCAGGAAATTGAGGTCCAGAGATGTTAAGTAATTTGTCTAACATGCACAGCTCTTAAGTTGTAGAGTTTAAACAAAAGTAAGCTGATGTTAGTATATATGCATATATATAGATATATGTAACATATATATGCCAAATATAAATATATTCAATCCCTTGTAATGTAAAAATAACAAAATATGTTAAATTTGGAAGACTTGCCAGCAGTGTTTGCCCTAAACTGGATCTCTGGCTTTGGCTAAAAATAAACTATGACAATACCACATGTGAATGAAGTTGCAGAGAAACTGGATCACTCTTACACTGCTTGTGGGGAGAGAAGTGGGACGGCCAAAGGAAGACAGTTCGGCCGTTTCTTTTAATAAAAAGTAAACATGTAACTACTGTATGACTCAGCAATTGCACTTCTGCACATGTATCCCAGCTCAGTGAAGACTTAGGTTCACATAGAAACCTGTGCATGAATGTTTATTGCAGCTTTATTCACACTAGCTCCAAACTGGAAACTCAGAGGACCTTCAAAGGACACTTGAATGGTTCACCATTTTGTTAACAGTCAAGCATGTGCTGTTAATCATAGTACATCTATACCGTGGAATGCGTGCGTGTGTGCTAAGTCGCTTCAGTCATGTCTGATTCCTTCTGACCCTATGGACTGTAGCCTGCCAGACTCCTCTGTCTGTGGAATTCTCCGGGCAAGAATACTGAAGTGGGTTGCTATGCCTTCCTTCAGGGGATCTTCCCGACCCAGGGATCAAACCCACATCTCTTATATCTCCTGCATTTGCAGGTGAGTTCTTTACTATTAGCACCACCTGGGAAGCATACTGTGAAATACTACTCAGCAATATAAAGGAATAAATTATTGATCACCTCAACAACTCAAATTCACCTCCTAAGAATTATGCAGGATGAAAAAGTCAACCCCAAGTTGTTACATACTGTCTGGTTCCATTTATATAACAGTTTTAAGTGGCAAAATTATAGAAGTGGAGACAAGATTTGTGGTAACTAGGGGTTAAGGAATGGCAGGAGTGGAGGGAATAAAATAAAGTTAAAAAGTGGGCTGCCTTCAGTGAATTCAATCCCATGCCTTCTGGATCACCTGCAAATTGAGGAAGATTGAGCTGTGAGGTATGACAATGTGACACCTATTCCCTTTGATTTTTATTACTGACTGTAATGCATCCTTACTGCTGTGTTAGGGGGAGCAAAAGATGCCATCTCTTTTGTCATAGGACTTCTGCTTTGTAAACCATGGTGTGTTTTTTTTTTTTTAATCTGTTGGGATTTGCACGTTAGAGGATGAAATGAGACTGATTGTTTCAATCTATTTTTAAGTCAGAGAAGAGTTTTTATTACCCTGCTTTTTTCTCTTCTACTTATTTTTCTTTTTTTCCTTCTTCTATTAATATTTGACCCCGTGGTTTCCCATACTGTACTATGTAATCTGGAAAACAATGTGTGCATCCTACAGATGGAATTAGCAATGTCCTTTACAAAAATGTGATTAATTTTGGCTGTGCTCAGTCTTCATTGCAGCATGCCTGCTTAGTTGTGGCAAGTGGGATCTTAGTTCCCCAGCCAGACATGGAACCTGTGTCCCCTGCATTGGGAGTACAGAATCGCATCCACTGGACCACCAGGGAAGTCCCAGTAATATCCTTCTTAAAATGGGAAATTCAGAGATAAACTGAGTCTCTGACAGTACTGTTTGCAGTATGCCTGTATGCTCTTTCTTTTGGAGAGGAGTAGTGAGATTGTAACTAAAGCAAAAAGCCTATTGATGATTTGTGGAGAATATAAGTAACAGCAGTATTGCAGGGGGCTGGTCTGGCTTTCCCAGGCCACCAGCGCAGCCCCAGGGCCTCTGCTAACACCTGACAATGCTGGAGAGTGATTTAGTCACCGCAGAGGAGCTGCCTTCATGACAAATAGGGGTTAAATTGCGAGAATTTCAGGACACATTTTGGGGAAGGATTAAATAAATCAGGGGACTTGCTGACAGCAAATAGTATCTTTGAGTGGCTGATTTGAAACACAGAATCAGAGAATTGAGATGAATCCCAGGTGGTCTTTGGGAGCTGGAAAAAGTCCCAATAGTTGGCTGACTTGAATCTCAGCTCCATCTCAGCATCATTAAGTAGGCTTTAAGTGATGCCTTATAAGTTGTCATCTTAAGAAAAGATTATGCAAAATACAGTGGTGGGATTAAGGAATGTTAATCGAGGGAACGACATTTGGAGTTCATTTAAATGATTTCCCTGGTAGTGGTGGCAAGGGAAGAGACCTTTTGATAATCTCTCTAATTCTATCACTGTATTACTATAACACATCTTTTCTGAGGAACTTAAACATGCATTCAGTTTTTAACTGTCAGAACGAAAATGATTTTTTAAAATTATAACAATGCATTTATGCACTTACTCTACTACAATGGTAAACAGTAAACTTTATTCAAGGATGCCATCGTTGGATGTTGAAATTGAATCATTTTAACTCAACTAGTTCATCCTGGAAGGAGAGATGCCAAGAAAGTTGATTGGTACCATAAAGCCTGAAAAAAAAAAAAAAGGACATTTCCAGCTGCTTACCAGGAGGAAGTGGCATGGGGGAGGCGGCAAGGGCTGTGTGAGACAGGTGAACACCATGCAGGGAACAAAAGCTTCTGCCTCTATTCAAGAGACTTTAGAATGTCTGGGCCACCTCACTTCAGAGTTTTCCCAGATCAAATAGATAAAGGGAAAACAGAACAAAAATTGAAAACAAGCAAACTCCTGAAACCAATAGCAACACAACGAAAACTTTAATACGAGCCAAAACAAAAATTGGGCTTTTATGAGCTTGACTTGGGGTCAGGAAAAGAATGATAAACTTTGGAGAGGAAGAAAGAAATCATCAAAGCCAAGAGAAGCTCAAAGTGGAGTTTAATAGCAGCTATCGTGTTGCACCCAAGCCTGGACCACTCCTGCCGCAGCTGTTTCGTTTTAAGATGCTCCAGTTCCTGATTCACTCACACAGCCCTCCATAGTGATCAAGATGCACACACCCAGGCACCCGGGCCATCCAAAGTACCCAGAAACCCCCAGAGGATGACCATAGGGGCAGCACGTGTGGAGATTGGAAACCCAATATAGCAGTTAGCTGAATCATTTTTGGGGTCAAGCCCAATGAACAATTAGCAACATCAGGGATCTCCTTGTTCCTGTCAAAATGGCCCTGATGGCATTTTGTGCAAATTATGCCATTGTGTGGAAGTGGATTTTTTTTTTTTTTGTCTTTTTAAAAAAATTTATTTTTTACTGAAGGATAATTGCTCTACAGAATTTTGCTGTTTTCTGTCAAACCTCAGCATGAATCAGCCATAGGTATACATATATCCCCTCCCTTTTGGAACTCCCTCCCATCTCTCTCCCCATCCCACCCCTAGTTCTAATGAGATGGATGAACCTAGAACCTAAAATACCGAGTGAAGTGATTCAGAAAGAGAAAGATAAATGTCATATTCTAACACATGTATACAGAATCTAGAAAAATGTTACTGAAGAATTTATTTACAGGGCAACAGTGGAGAAACAGACATAGAGAATAGACTTATGGACATGGGGAGAGGGGCGGAGAGGGTGAGCTGTATGGAAAGAGTAATATGGAAACTGACATTACCGTATATAAAATAGACAGCCAACGGGAATTTGCTGTGTGGCTCAGGAAGTTATTTTTTATGATGAATACCAATGGACCTTGGGTGGTAACTTGGATATAACTTTAAAAACAATACTGAAGGACAGGAGTGGTTATAAGTTTCTCACTCTGGAGGATCTTTTTAAACATTGCAAGGCATTAGGACTTTTGCAGAATTCACTTTTTTGATCTGCGAGCTTTCTCTTCCTTCTTCACAGAAGGAGGATGACTTATCGTAGGTGTGACTGTCCCCACAGGGCAGTGAGCCCCCCATGAAATCCTAGAAGTTGGATCCTACACCAGGAATTAGAGGTGTAATAATAACACTAATGATGACGATAGATAATAATGCTATGTGCCAGATCCTGTTCTAAGTGCATTTCCCATATTAACTCATATTTTTCATAGGTACCAACTAAGATACAGTTATTATCCCTATTTTGTACCTGAAAAGATGCCTCACACAGCTAGTGAACTCCATGCAGGAATGAAACCCACCCTTATCCATTGCCGTTCACTCAGGTTCTACGTATTTATTGAGCATCTAATGCAGACAGGTGTTGGGCTTTCTGTAGGCAAACTTCAGTGTATACAGATAGATGTCTCTGCCTTCTTTCAGCTTCTCACCCATGGTGCATAAAGGCTAATGATTCACTGTGTAAAGAACTTGGTGTTGTGAGAAGTTATTCATCAGTGTTTGTATGGCATGGTGATTTTGATCTAAGCTCCTTGGTAAACGCAGGGAGCTCACCTCCTACCCACATAGCCATGGTTGTCTTCTTCCTTCTGCTCCTCATCTGAGTGGTTCCTTCCACTGGGTTATGAGGTGTGTCTCAGACTAGGTGGGCAGGCTTCCCACCTGGACATGACTGTACCAGCAACAGTGGCAATAGGGGTCAGAGGGGGGAGCCCGATGATCTTTTAATGCATTGCTTTTTCTTTTGGCCATACCATGCAGCTTGTTGGATCTTAGTTCCACCACCAAGGACTGAACCCCAGCCATGGCAGTGAAAGTGCAGAGTCCTAACCACTGAACTTCCAGAGAGTTCCTGAATGCATTGCTTTTAATTAAAAACTTTGTTTTGAGGTATAGCCAGAGACTCTGGAAAGTGACTCTGGGGTCACCCACTCAGGGGTGGCCTCTGGAGGGGATTTAGAGAAACTCCAAAGGCTTTCTTTTAGGCAAAGAAGGTCCAAGCTACTTTTTCTGGAGATCCAGTCACATCTGTTATCTTGGACCTGTGCCTAAGCAATTCTACCTTGATCTTTTGGAAATCTTAAGACAATTTTTCTGGGATTCAAACTCATAATTAAGCGGAATCATGAAAGGAGGTATATCTGAGCCTAGTTTTGGAGATTTTTATCTTGAAATCCATCTGGAATATTCCCTAAGGTAGAGGCTTTGTGACTATGGGCTGGGTTCCCCAGTTTAGGTGGTTGGAATTGATTCGTTCATTCTTCAGTCAGTGTTTATTGAGTGCCTACTTTCCCAGGTGGCTAAGTGGTAAAGCATCTGCTTGCCAGTGCAGGAGACATGGGTTTGATCCCTAGATCAGGAAGATTTCCTGGAGAGGGAAATGGCAACCCACTCCAGAATTCTTGCTGGGAAATCCCAGAGACAGAGGAGCCTGGTGGGCTGCAGTTCATGTGATCGCAAAAGAGTGGAACATGACTTACTGACTAAACAACAACAACAACATTGTATACAAGACCTAAAATACATAAGACTTAAGGTCCTAGACTTTTTGGTTTTCTTAAAGATTCTAAAAACAAAATGCTAACATTAGGGGGCTTCCCTGGTTGTCTAGTGGCTAAGACTCCAAGCTTCCAATTCAAAGGGCACTGGTGTGATTTCTAGTCAGGGAACTGAAATCCCATAGGCCATTTGGCTGGCCTATATATGCATATGCATATACTATATGTATATATATATATATAGACACACACACACATACATACAAGAAAAAATGCTATCTTTAGATTTACATGAGTGTTTAGGATGAAAAGCAAATAAGTCACAGATTGTTCAGAAAACAATATTTCATCTGCTGTAGAGGTGAATATTCAATAATAAAGCATACTGATACATATGAACACATTTGGTAAAGTGACACAATATGCTTTTTATGAAAACGTATCTAATCACTAACATGGAGACCCAGCCTCTTCTGAAAGTGTGAAATGAGTTAGAGTTTTATTCATACTCATGAAAATGGAAGTCGCATATCTGTGTGGAGTGAGTCTTCAGTTGGAGGCCCAGCAGATTAGGAGCAGTGTTCTGTGGTTTTGCCACTTGTGTGTGATTAAACCCTACAGAATAGAGTCTGTCCCTTTGCATTTGGTTTATGAAGAAAACTAGTAATGTGATATTGAATTAATGATCCAGTTTCTTTAAAGGAGAGACTGTTGGCCTAACACTTTCCTAAGTTGGAGCTGTCAACATGTTTCATTTGCTTCTAATGGGAGTGAGGCCGGAAAAGGCAAAAGTTTTGTAGGAAAGGTTATGTGATATTAACAAGAACCACATTTCTTTTTGATATTCTCTCATATTATGTGTGCTTTATCTTACTAAAAATTGGACATTCAAGACAATAAAACCTCCTTTTCTATGGCCAATGAATGATCAACCTTTTGGATGATCAAAAAAATTTTGTCCCAAAGATATCCTTACTTCTCGCCCACCTTTATTTGCTGGTGCTGATTTCCAGCTGAAAGCACCCCTTCATATTATTTCTGAGCATAAAAGTCATGATGTGTTTTGCAAATACTCAAAAGAGCTTAAAAATCCATGAACCTCTGTATTTCTATTTTTTTTTTATTCTTCTGTAAGAGTGTATTTAAATTGGTTAAACAGATGGCTTTCTGTGTTTGAAAAAAACTGCTAAAAATATTCACCTCAAGATGGAGAGCTTGTAGGTTAAATTTCATTCTGGAGTGCACTTTTACAACCAAGTAATTAACCTTTGGATATGAGGGTATTTGAAGGAAACAAGGAAAATCTTAACAAGAGGATCTCACTAACAGGGTATGGTAGCCATCTCAGAGATGCTCCAGAAGGTTAATAATTAAAGACTTTAAAATAGTTTATAAACATTGTTTCATTTTTCAAGTTTTCCTGTTTTCTTTCTTTATTACAATAAGCTCAAGAGAGAAATACTTGGGGAAGGAAGTGGCAACCCACTACAGTATTCTTGCTTAGGAAATCCCATGGACAGAGGAACCTGGAGAGCTGGGGTCACAAAGGAGTCAGACATGACTTAGGAACTAAACAAACACAACTTGTGTTAAAAAAAAAAAGATTAAAAAAAGAGAGAGAGAAACACTTCAAGGAGTGCTTTTATATAACAATAGGCTTCCACTGTGGCTCAGAGGATAAAGAATCCGCCTGCCAATGCAGGAAACATAGGTTTGATCCCTGGGTCAGGAAGATCCCATGGAGTAGGGAGTAGATACCCACTCCAGTATTCTTGCCTGGGAAATCCTATGGACAGAGAACCCTGGTGGGTTATAGTCCATGGTATCGCAAAGAACTGGACATGACTTAGCGACTAGACAACAGCAATAGGAATTCGCACAAAATTCTTGGTGGGAGAATGTGTTTAGTCAGTTACATTGGGTACTTATCACATGTGGAGGTGTCTCCCATGTTTGTAAAGAGATATAGTATGTTATAGCATGTAGAATCTGAGCTTTGAATTAGCGATTTACTGAGGCTGTGAAGAAATGGATTAAAGAAAAGTTAAAAGAAAAAATAGACAGGAATAATAGATGGAGTGCTGAGATAGTTCTTGATTACTGTCTGGGACATTTTGTTAATAACACTAAATCAAAAGAATGAGAGAACTTTATGGGATGAAGTGGACAGGAAAGAGTTCTCCTTAAGCTTGCATTCAACCTTGAGAGTCAGATCAATTTTGGAAAAGGTCTTTGGAGGGAGTAGCATACCCTAGAAGGGAGAAGAATTTCATTTTGAAACCAGAGAGATCTGAGTTCAAATCTTGGTTCCATGGCTCTCCAGCTCTGGAATCTTGGGAAGTTACTTCACTTTTGTGGGCATCTTGTGTAAAATGGGTATAATAGTGACTGCTTAATTGCCAACATCTGCTGAATCATCAAAAAAGCAAAAGAGTTCCAGAAAAACATCTATTTATGCTTTATTGACTATGCCAAAGCCTTTGACTGTGTGGATCACAATAAACTGTGGAAAATTCTGAAAGAGATGGGAATACCAGACCACCTGACCTGCCTCTTGAGAAACCTGTATGCAGGTCAGGAAGCAACAGTTAGAACTGGACATGGAACCACAGACTGGTTCCAAATAGGAAAAGGAGTACGTCAAGGCTGTATATTGTCACCCTGCTTATTTAGCTTATATGCAGAGTATTTCATGAGAAATGCTGGGCTGGATGAAGCACAAGCTGGAATCAAGATTGCCGGGAGAAATATCAATAACCTCAGAGATGCAGATGACACCACCCTTATGGCAGAAAGCAAAGAAGAACTGAAGAGCCTCTTGATGAAAGTGAAAGAGGAGAGTGAAAATGTTGGCTTAAACTCAACATTCAGAAAACTAAGATCATGGCACCTGGTCCCATCACTTCATAGCAAATAGATGGAGGAACAGTGGAAACAGTGACTGAGTTTATTTTTTTGGGTTCCAAAATCACTGCATTTGGTGATTGCAGCCATAAAATTAAAAGACGCTTAATCCTTGGAAGGAAAGTTATGACCAACCTAGGCAGCATATTAAAAAGCAGAGAAATTACTTTGTCAAGAAAGGTCTGTCTAGTCAAGGCTATGGTTTTTCCAATAGTCATGTATGGATGTGAGAGTTGGACTATAAAGAAAGCTGAGTGCAGAAGAATTGATGCTTTTGAACTGTGGTGTTGGAGAAGACTCTTGTGAGTCCCTTGGACTGCAAGGAGATCCAAACAGTCCATCCTAAAGGAGATCAGTCCTGGGTGTTCATTGGAAGGACTGATATTAAAACTCCAATACTTTGGCCACCTGATGCGAAGAGCTGACTCATTTGAAAGGACCCTGATGCTGGAAGGATTGGCAGCAGGAGAAGAAGGGGATGACAGAGGATGAGATGGTTGGTTGGCATCACCAACTCAATGGACATGAGTTTGGGTGGACTCTGGGAGTTGGTGATGGACAGGGAGGCCTGGCATGTTGCAGTTCATGGGATTGCAAAGAGTCGGATGTAACTGAGCAACTGAACTAAACTGAATTTTGTTTTAGAATTTGTTGAGATAACATATACAAAGTGATACATAATAAGCAGTTGTGCATGTTGCTAAGTCACGTCTGAGTCTTTGCAATCCCATGGACTGTAGCTCTGCAGGCTCCTCTGTCCGTGGGAAAGAATACTGGACTGGGTTACCATTTCCATCTCCAGGGGATTTTCCTGACCCAGGGATTGAACCCGCATGTCTTATATCTCCTGCCTTGGCAGGCGAGTTCTTTACCACTAGTGCCACCTGGAAGCCCTAGTAAGCACTCAGTAGTTGCTAATACCCTTAGTTGGAGAGAACGTTCTGAACAAGCACGGAGTGAGGAGAGTGCTGGCCATGTCCACAGGTTCATGAAAGGACTACTGAGAGTCTTGGAGGGAAGGATTAAGTAAGAGCATTGAAGTGAGACAAAGTGGAAAGATAAAACAGGATCAGAGTCATCCACTCGTCTCTCATTCAACATAGATTGAGTTCCTTTTATGTGGGAAGCCCTCCACTAGGCATGGGATGCAAAGAAAAAAAGAGGACTGAGCCTTGAATTTCTACTGGATCTCAACGTAAGAAATTGGAACTTTATCCCACAGGGAGCTACAGCTTTTGAGAGGGGAGGGGCTTAAAAGTTGTATTTTAGTGTTTTATTGGCCACGCCACACTGCATGTGGGATCTAGGTTCCCTGACCAGGGATTGAACCAATGCTCCTTGCATCAGAAGCTTGGAGTCTTAACCACTAGACCACCAGGGAGTCCTGAAAGTGGTATTTTTGGATGGTTAATTGGAATATATTTCTTGAGCCCCAAGATATAAGTTCAGTTGTCTCTGGGTGGTTGGGGGTTAATGAGCCTGCCGGCTCCTTGACCAGGGTCCTGTGATGGAGTCCACTCAGATGGATGAGGAGAAAAAGCTCATGGGTGGAACTTCATATCATTCCTTGAAATAAAACCTTGTCACTGAAACTGCTCATACTGTACTTGTGAAGTTTCTCATTGAATCTGGGATTTTCCACACTCTGAGTATTGCACTGAACCTGTAGTCATGATGACACTTAGAGGTTGGCACCAGAGTCACTGTCTATTCAGGGTGAAGGGCAACATGAGAATGCAGATATCAGGGGCTTTCTCCAAAATTCTGTCTTCCACAAGTAGAACTCCCCTCCCTATTGGTAGATCTCTGTAACCAGAGGCCCCGTGACACACAAAACACACAAGATACTCAATCAAGAGTTGCAGACTGGCTGATCACAGATGTTTCTTTGTGAAGTTTTGCCTGGATAAACAGCTTCTATGTCTTCTACTCACAAATTATTGGCTCTTGTTCTTACCTCTGCTCCTAAAACTACTATTCTTACCTCTACTTCCCTTTTTAAAGCCCAAGACTCAGCAGATCACAGATCAAATGAGCTGTGGAATCTATTCCTCTCTTGGATTTCCTACCAAATGGTTAACTACCGTTTCAGTGGCCATTTTCTTTATTTCAGGATTCATACCATACTGAATTGTAGTATAGAACTGAAAAGTGAAGGTGAAAGTGAAGTCGCTCAGTCGTGTCTGACTCTTTGCAACCCCATGGACTGTGGCCTACCAGGTTCCTCCGTCCATGGGATTTTCCAGGCAAGAATACTGGAGTTGGTTGCCATTTCCTTCTGCAGATCTTCCTGACCCAGGGATTGAACCCTTGTCTCCTGCATTGTATGCAGACGCTTTACCGTCTGAGCCATCAGGGAAGTTCAAGCAATTCTTTTATAAGATGATCATGTTTTGGTTCTCAGCTTGGAAAATGGTGTGGATTACAAGATATATAATTTACAGGGGGACAAAACATCCTCCTTTAGTACCTAAATACCAGCATTATGTCCAGTATTGTAGGTTATTTTGTACCCTGCTTTGACACCCCTCCACATAGACATCTATTGACTTAGTGTTCAGTCTACACTTTTTTTTGGTGGTTGTTTAACTCAGGTGGTTAGGACATTGAGCTAATGAGAGCAAGGTCACAGGTTCAACCTTTGTGTGGGTCAGCAAGGTTTGCTTTGTTCAGTGGCCACAGACCTGGTTGAGCCAGCTGTCTAGCATATGTCTTTCCCAGGTTATAAGAGGACATGGCAGGAGTGTGCAGATGGACAAGAGCAAATCCATCACCATTGTTACAGAAAGCCACCCGGTGGGTCAAATGTCTACTAATGGGGGTCAAAAATGTCTCATTCAAATGAGGCTGACATTTTAATACCTCTTGTTGAGAGGGTCTTTTGAACACCCAATTTAAACATTGTTGCTTTTTTTGTGTGGATCCATCTCTCTAATAAATGGAAGGCTGTATAAGACCTTAGAGATTTCCGAACACAGATTAAATATTTGAAAAGTTGGTTTAGCATGAAAAAAGAAATTTCAGAATGGCTATTCAGTTGTCTCTCCTTATTTTTAAAATCTATTTAAGCTGGTGAAATAAAAAATTAATTAGTTCTTCAGAGAGTGGTTGATAATCATCTTTTTCATTTAAGAATGAAAGCATTTTAGTTAAACATTCTTATAATTCACTAAAATGTTAGCAAGAAGGAGGCACAATTCACTCTGTATAATTCAACTCTTTGGCCATCACCCAGACCACACAGCCCATCTTTCATTTCTATGCAAATATGTTCTTCAACTTACTTCATTATTTAGCATCATGTCTTGTTAGATTTCAAACTGGATCAAGGTCAACTCCATTCCAAAGTACTCTGCCTTAGCTGTTTCCTTCAGTTCGATCTTTGTGAGCATTGAAAAGGCATTTGATGCACAAAAGAGGAGAGCACAGTATAAAAAGGAAACTTGGCAAGAGGAGGAGGGAGAGTGACATATTGGTAATTCTTTTAAAGTCCACTTATTAAACAAACATTAGGCCAATGATAATGGAGACATATATTACATTTTTGTGTAAATTATACATTCACAAGATTAAGAATGAAAAATATAAAATGAGACATTGTGAAGAAATTTGTTCCCTTCCCCATCTTGCATGTAGAATCATTTTTATTAGTTTCTCATGTCTTGTCTGGTATTTCTTTATGCAAACATATCTGAAAACTTCCCCTCCTTTGATGCAAAAGGAAGCACACTATAAACTTGTTCTTAATCTTGCTTTTGTCACTTACAAGTGTATTTCAGATATCTTCCCCTATGGGCACAGTAGCCTTGGTTTTCATAGGCTATATACTATAGTGTATATTACCATATACTATACCAGTGAAAGGAAGTATTCAGTCCTGTAATTTATCTATCTAGTCACTTATTGATGGACCTTGATAGAATTTCTTATGTTTTTTATTACAAAAATACAAAGTAATAAATTACTTGAGCATGCATTACCAGTCTTTATTAAACATTGGCCTATCACTCCATTGAACGGCTATATCATGATTTATTTATCCAGTCCCTTTTTGGTGGACATCGAGTTTCCAATATCTTATTTTTACAGACAGTAAAATAACCTAATACTTAAGTATTTTCATTTATTGTCCTTTTAGGCAGTGTTAGAGCCATACAAGTCTGAAATTAGAAAAGTCTAGGTAGCCTGTTAAAGATTATAGAAAATGCCACACATGAGAAGTGCAAGCCCATGCTAACTGCATGAATAAAATATATGGCTGTGAATAATATTTTTCTGTTATGGATAATTTTTAGATACTATTAGCTGAGGAAAGTGGAGAAAAATCCTTCTGTCACTGAGTCAGGAATTTAATGAGAAAAAAGTTAGTGCTAGTAATGATTAATATTAGTATGTACCATTTAAAAAATGTAGTATATCCAGGTAATTTTTTGATACCCATTTAAGTATGATACGATTGAGTCTAAGAATTATTTTAAATTAAGAAACAAAAAGTAGAAAAAAGGTAGAATTTAGGAAATATGGCCCAAAAATGCCTTCCTCAAAAATTGTCAACCTTACATATACTTGTAGCTAATGCAGTTTTTGGACATTTCTTTCTATGTGTCATCAATGTGACTCTTCCCTTTAAAGACAGGGAATTTAAGGAAGTCATGGATGGAAGATGGTTTAAGGTGGGACGCATTAAGACCTGGGTTATTTTGGGTCCATAGAAATGGGATTTGTTGTAGAGTATTCACTCATTCATTCATAAATCCATTCAATTCATTTATTCATTCATTCCCAGTCAGATTCCATATTTACTTGGCTCTTGAGTGCAAAGCATGCTAAAACTCTGGAAAATATAAAAAGTATGAAGTACAGATCATACCTTACAGTCTTGTAAGAAAATTAAGAAATTCACAGGATACAGTGAAAGTGTCCATGGTAAATATCTCAAGAATGACATAAACTGATATAAAGGCAGTTCCAAAGAGGAAGACATTACTTTCAATGGGCAAGAGATGGTGGCATTTGTCCTGGAGTACAGGAAAATAGGAATAACAAAATCTGAACATTGTAGGTTTTACTGACAATGCAGTGACTTACTCAAAGTCTGAATTGATTGGATAAACTCTCAGAAACTGATGAACAGATGGCTTCCCACCTGCCCACCTTTCCTGGTATTCCACACACTTGCGTAACCTGGTTCAATGTTGCCCACTGGGTCTGGGTGGGCTGTTGGTCAGAGGATCTTGGCATTTCTCCAGATGTACACGAGGGGAGGACTACATCATTTGTTGCTGAAAGACCCAAAAGTTTTTTCTTTTATGGTTGATTGTATCCTGTGATTTTTATTTTTTTTATTTTTTTCATTTATTTTTATTAGTTGGAGGCTAATTACTTTACAATATTGTAGTGATTTTTGCCATACACTGACATGAATCAGCCATGGATTTACATGTGTTCCCCATCCTGAACCCCCCTCCCACCTCCCTCCCCATCCCATCCCTCTGGGTCATCCCAGTGCACCAGCCCTGAGCACTTGTCTCATGCATCCAACCTGGACTGGCAACCTGTTTCACACTTGATAATATACATGTTTCGATGCTATTCACTCAGATCATCCCCCCCTCACCTTCTTCCATAGAGTCCAAAAGTCTGTTCTATACATCTGTGTCTCTTTTTCTGTCTTGCATATAGGGTTATTGTTACCATCTTTCTAAATTCGATATATATGCGTTAGTATACTGTATTGTCTTTCTGGCTTACTTTCTGGCTTACTTCTGGCTTACTTACTTTCTGGCTTACTTCACTCTGTATAATGGGCTCCAGTTTCATCCATCTCATTAGAACTAATTCAAATGTATTCTTTTTAATGGCTGAGTAATATTCCATGGTGTATATGTACCATAGCTTTCTTATCCATTCGTCTGCTGATGGGCATCTAGGTTGCTTCCATGTCCTGGCTATTATAAACAGTGCTGCGATGAACATTGGGGCACACATATCTCTTTCAGTTCTGGTTTCCTTGGTGTGTATGCCCAGGAGTGGGATAGCTGGGTCATATGGCAGTTCTATTTCCAGTTTTTTAAGGAATCTCCACACTGTTCTCCATAGTGGCTGTACTAGTTTGCATTCCCACCTACAGTGTAAGAGGGTTCCCTTTTCTCCACACCCTCTCCAGCATTTATTGCTTGTAGACTTTTGGATAGCAGCCATTCTGTCTGGTGTGTAATGGTACCTCACTGTGGTTTTGATTTGCATTTCTCTGATAATGAGTGATGTTGAGCATCTTTTCATGTGTTTGTTAGCCATCTGTATGTCTTCTTTGGAGAAATGTCTGTTTAGATCTTTGGCCCATTTTTTGATTGGGTCATTTATTTTTCTGGAATTGAGCTGCAGGAGTTGCTTGTATATTTTTGAGATTAATCCTTTGTCTGTTGCTTCGTTTGCTATTATTTTCTCCCAATCTGAGGGCTGTCTTTTCACCTTGCTTATAGTTTCCTTTGTTGTGCAAAAGCTTTTAAGTTTCATTAGGTCCCATTTGTTTATTTTTGCTTTTATTTCCAATATTCTGGGAGGATCTTGCTGTGATTTATGTCGGAGAGTGTTTTGCCTATGTTCTCCTCTAGGAGTTTTATAGTTTCTGGTCTTACATTTAGATCTGTAATCCATTTTGAGTTTATTTTTGTGTATGGTGTTAGAAAGTGTTCTAGTTTCATTCTTTTACAAGTGGTTGACCAGTTTTCCCAGCACCACTTGTTAAAGAGGTTGTCTTTTTTCCATTGTATATCCTTGCCTCCTTTGTCAAAGATAAGGTGTCCATAGGTACGTGGATTTATCTCTGGGCTTTCTATTTTGTTCCATTGATCTATATTTCTGTCTTTGTGCCAGTACCATATTGTCTTGATGACTGTGGCTTTGTAGTAGAGCCTGAAGTCAGGCAGGTTGATTCCTCCAGTTCCATTCTTCTTTCTCAAGAATAGCTTTGGCTATTCGAGGTTTTTTGTATTTCCATACAAATTGGGAAATTATTTGTTCTAGTTCTGTGAAGAATACCGTTGGTAGCTTGATAGGGATTGCATTGAATCTATAGATTGCTTTGGGTAGTATAGCCATTTTGACAATATTGATTCTTCCAATCCATGAACACGGTATATTTCTCCATCTGTTTGTGTCCTTTTTGATTTCTTTCATCAGTGTTTTATAGTTTTCTATGTATAGGTATTTTGTTTCTTTAGGTAGATATACTCCTAAGTATTTTATTCTTTTTGTTGCAATGGTGAATGGTATTGTTTCCTTAATTTCTCTTTCTGTTTTCTCATTGTTAGTGTATAGGAATGCAAGGGATTTCTGTGTGTCAATTTTATATCCTGCAACTTTACTATATTCATTGATTAGCTCTAGTAATTTTCTGGTAGAGTCTTTAGGGTTTTCTATGTGGAGGATCATGTCTCCTGTGATTTTTAGAGTGTATTTTGGTGTGATCTTAGCTACCATCTTTTCTGGAAATCCAATATTTGATAGATACAAGTTGAGGTGAGCAGTTTGGTACTGGGCTTTCCAGGCTTTCCCCTTATGCATTCTCTTTATCCAGCCTGACTCCTATTGCTATGCCACAGTGGCTGTATCTGGAACAGTTCTTCCCAGTTTTGCCACAGAATAACTATGGAGAGGATTTTGATGAATTCAGACTTAGGATGGGATCTAGGACGAAAGAGAAATCATTCTAAGTGGAAGAAACAGGACAATGGTGTCAATAAAATGTTCCATGTCTGTGCTAATGCAGTAGCCACTTGTCACATGTACTGGGTGGGCCAGAAAGTTCTTTGATTTTTCTATATGATCTTAAGGGTTTTCCTAGTGGCTCGAATGGTAAAGAATCTGCCTGCAATTTGAGAGACCCAGGTTCAATCCCTAGGTCGGGAAGACCCCCTGGAGAAGGGAATGGCAACCCACTCCAATATTCTTGCCTGGAGAATCCCATGGACAGAGGAGCCTGGCAGGCTACAGTTCATGGGGTCGCAGAGAGTTGGACACAAATGAGTTACTAACACTTTCACACACTTCACATACAATCTTATGGAAAAATCTGAAGGAACTTTTTGGCCAACCCAATAGCTATTAAGCAGTTGAATGGGGCTCCAGCAAGTGAAGAACTGAATTTTTTATTGTGTTTGATTTTAGTTAATTTAAATTTGAATTTAAATGGCCACATATGAAATAGTGGCTCCTACATTGGACAGCCCAGCTCTAAACCATTCTTGGAAATTCTGAATATATAGGACTAGTTAAGAGTTGAAATAGACCTTTAAATTTACCTAGTCTGGCATTTTGATTTTACAAATGGAAATAATGAAACCCAAACGGTGGCATGCCTCATTCAAGGGTTTTGCACATGGGTATTGATGAGCCAAGTTGGAAGCTGGCCTTCTGATGCCCTGACTCCCAGTTTGGTGGAGTTTTGGCCCCACCATGTTGCCTCCTAGTTATGATGGCAGGGCTATAGCCACATCCAGTTAAAAGATGGTTGATTGGAAGATTTTAAAAGTGAAATCAAGCTTAGGTCCTTCAAATCAACTAACTATGAGATATATGCTGAACTTGGTGGCATGCACTGAGATCAGGGGGGTAGTTTAGGTGAGGGAGGTGCAAAGTATCATAAAGAACCCACAATCAAGTTGAAGAAACAGGAAATTTTCTGAAATATATATTAGAATGATTCTAATATAATATATATTTCTATAGACTTGACCTATATTGAAGTCTCTAACACAGGAGGTAAAAGAAGACATTAGGGTCATACAAACGTAACAGTGATTGGACTTCCCTGAAGGTCCAGTGGTTAAGACTACAGTTCCAGTGCAGGGGGTGTGGGTTCAGTCCCTGGTTAGAAAACTAAGATCCCAAATGTCAGGGGACAAGGCCTAAACAAACAAACAAACAAACATAACAATGGTTGATATGAAGCAAACTTCTGCTCCATGGCTGACTTTGCATTCTTGCATTTTGTATTGATTACACATGCTCATTTATCAGCAGGATCATTTATACTGTTTCTGGAGTTTCAAGATGTGAAAAGAAAGTGGTTTGTTTCTGGATTATTTTCCTGTAGAGTGGCACTGATATAAAATGAATTAGTATTAAAGTTATGCTGTTAGATCACAGAAGAGTAATACAGTCATGGGAGGTTGTCTATTTAAATCAGGAGAAAAGTATTGGCTCTTATCTTTTAGACATAGCCAGGAAACCAAATCCTTACTTGATTTACTGAAGTCTGAAATGCATGACAGCATTTCTAGAGTCTTTTTTTTTTCCACTGGTAGGCAAAACAAATGAGACCCAAGTGCTCACAGAACATTCCAAAGAGTCAACAGAGAGAAATGGAAAGTATTAGAAACATGATTGTCTTTAGAAAAGAAGACACAATTATAAGTAAAATGGGGAATGAAAAATCATCTAGAATCTAAAAATCCACCTTGTAAATGTTTCCTAAGATTTTTTCTTTCTCTTACTTTATGAAGGTAATGTGTGCTTAATGTATTCAGCTAGGAAAATAAAGAAAGGATAAACAAAAGCAACTAAAAATCACTCTTAATCTCACTCAGAAGCAGCCCATGTTAATTTCCTTTTCCTTTCTTTCCAAAACCTACTTTTAAATATTTAGTCACTTAATATTGTAGAGAGTTTTTGTACCACAATTTTTCACTTAACCTTAATTGAATTTTGACTGGAGAATTTTTTTGAGGGAATAACTTTTGTTAGGGGAGCCCAAGCCAGTTGGGAAGCCCATGCAGTGTTTTCCACTTCTGCAGGTCTTTAAGGGTGCTAATAAATTAAGTCTTGTCAAGTTAATAAGTTCCAAAAGTTTTCTCTGTTGGCATGCCTTGGTAAGGGGGTAAAATTATCTGGCTTGGTACTTTATTCATTGTCTAGTTGCTGAACCATCCATCAGTCTGTACCAAAAACTTGTAATGCTTGCGTCTTCAGAGCTTTCACTTCAGAAACACTGTCATCAATTGGCAGGGACAAGAAATCCCAGTTGTCTCCTTGGCATGTGGAGATCTGATTTGTCTTGGGGCTTCCAGAGTGGACTTCAAGAGTCATCTCCTTTTTCCAATGAAACATATTTATGTAACCATATTGCATTTATTGGAGAAGTCAATGGCACGCCACTCCAGTACTCTTGCCTGGAAAATCCCATGGACAGAGGAGCCTGGTAGGCTACAGTCCATGGGGTCTCAAAGAGTCGGACACGACTGAGCGACTTCACTTTCACTTTTCACTTTCATGCATTGGAGAAGGAAATGGCAACCCACTCCAGTATTCTTGCCTGGAAAATCCCAGGGACAGAGGAGCCTGGTGGGCTGCCATCTATGGGGGTCGCACAGAGTTGGACACGACTGATGACACTTAGCAGCAGCATTGCATTGCATTTATTATGCGGACTTTTTCTATGCCATGTGAGTGACGTCACATTCTGTTTTCTTCAGTCCCCAGAAGGGATCTCCGACTTGGCAATTTGGTAACATTTTAGTGTCTCTTCTTGCTACAAATGATTTTTTTAGAAATATTGCTGTAATAAATGGATATATATATGAATGGCTGAGTCCCTTTGCTGTTCACCTGAAACTTTCACAATGTTGTTAATTGACTATACCCCAATACAAATAAAAAGTTTAAAATAAAGAAAATTACTGTAGTTGGAAAAATAAAGTAAAATCGATGCTGGTAAGAAAAGAAATATTGCTAAAAATATTTGGTCCAGTTTGGATAACTTAAAATGATACTTGGTTCTTTACTAACCTCGAACTTTATAAATCAGTTTCTCATCCTCAGAGGAATATTTTTTTAAAAGATGTTGTTTCCTGTACATTATTGCCTCCTTTGATCTCACACTACATTTGGTCTTTCAGATAAGCGAGCCCAATAATTCCTCAGCTATAACTTCAGCAACACAGATAACTATCAAGCATCATATGACATGCAGCTCATTACACACTTGTGAAGAACCAACCGTGGTCCTATATTAAATGTTTTACAGCTCATCTCTTCATGGCTTACCAAGTTAATATAACACTTAGGGCTATCTTTGTGTCCAGGACTGATAAAACAACTCTTTACAAAATGGCATATGATATTTAAACTGAAACATTTTAAGATGTCTTAGAAGAAGAAAACGCATGAAAACGCACAAGTAAAGTAAGTCTCCATATGTAGCTTAGTCCTTTTATTTTATTCTATCCAATAAAGGGGCCTCCTTTCTTTCATGTGTCTAGTAATTCTCCTTATTACCTTCTGGATAAAGTAGATGAATATGCAGAAGCAATATGCCGTCTTCAGAACTCTCTGGATCAGCATCTACTGATGTGCCATCATCCTTCTTTATCCACTTTATAATATACTGTTGAGTTCTTTGCAAGGCATAAAGACCTCTTTGGAATGTAATAGAAAAACAAAAGATTGGTTCAATATCTGATCACATACTTAAGGACAATCTTTCTACAGTTTCAGTTCACCAAATAAAGAGCTGGCAGTCTGGAGATGGCTGGACGAGCAGTTTCCTAATTTCGAGTCTTTGGCAAGCTGGAATTCCACCTGCTAAAATGTAACAGTGTAGAGATTGTTGTCCTCTGGGTACATTTGCAACTTTCTGTTGGGTGCTCAATAAAGCAGACTGTATTACTGTGCTGGAAAAATTTAACTTGCTGCTCATTTGAGTATTAATCTATCAAAATATTTCCTGGACTTATTTTATGAACTAACAAAAGAGCCATTATACATTTACCATCAGAAAGTTCTTAGTTCAGATTGATATTTTTAATTCCTTAATTGAATGGTTTTACTTCCTTGCTTAATGTAGACATTATTTTCAGATTATTGGTGAACTAAGAGAAGGTTAATTTGTAAGTTGAATTGGATTTTTGTTACAATCTGAAAAGACTTTTTGTAACCCAAAGACTTTTTTTTCCCTGGGTTCTAATTCTCCCTACCACCATTTCCCCAGCACCCTTCTACTCTCAAATGAGACTCCCCCACTCCTTCATTTCTTCTTCTCCTCAATAAAGTGACTCCTCTGTCAGATAGTATATATGCGCTTTTCAAGACCAATTGGTTCCCAAGCATTTTAAGGGGGATGCAGATGTTTAAATGATAGCAAAAGAGGAAAAATGATGAGAGCCTAAAGTTTTCTGGAATATATACCAGGATAAAAGTCTGGTTGTTTTACAACCTAAATGGGAACTTAAGCTCAAAAAGACTTTTATAATATTTTTTCAGAAAAAAATCATTCAAGATGATAAAAAATATTTAGTATTTTTCCCCTAACTTAGCATAAATATCCAGAGTAAAAGAAGAATTTTTTTTTCCCCAACCATATCTGGGGTTATATTATTATTATTATTATTATTATTTTGTCTTTTTGTGGAAATTTTTTGGCAGAGTAGGTTCAAAGTTTGTTTAAACTTGGAAACTAATTTTTCAAAAAGGTGGAGTTAAAATTTGTATGGTCTAATTCCTACCTTAAAAACACAAAATAAAGGTTGTTTTAAATTCTACTGTCCATTTTTCTTACTTAAATCCAATTTATCGGTGTGTGTGTGTAAGATTTGTGTATGTGCATGAACAATTAAAAACAAGACTTAAAGGAAGAAGTTATCATGGTGCATAAGGTTTTGTCTATGCAAACAAAATAGAAGGCTATTTCATAATTATCAAGTGAAACTGGACTATAAAAAATGGCGTGGTGGTGGATCCTGGTTGTTGTTTAATCACTGAGTCATGTCCGACTCTTTGTGACGCCATGGACTGTAGCCCACTAGGCTCCTCTGTCCATGGAACTTCCCAGGCAAGAATACTGGAGTGGGTAGCCAGTTCCTTTTCCAGGGAAGCTTTCTGATCCAGGGATTGAACCTGAGTCTCCTGCATCTCCTGCAGGCAAATTCTGCAAACGTTGCAGACTTTCTTTTTAACCACTGCACCACTTGGGAAGCGGTGGATCTTGGTACCAAATTCTAGTCCCTTTAATAAAACTTTTATAGCATGAAGGTTAGTCTTCCTTTCATCAATGTCAATCCAACTGAAAGTGTTTGGGCAAGGGGCACTATAGTACTGCAACCTGAACCTACCTTGGCAAAGTTTTGTCAGAGTAAAATCTGTGTTGAATAACGACTCCTTCATAAGTCTGTTCTTTGCAACTCACCATGTGGACTGTTTGGTTTGCTGAGCGGTCAGCATGGGGAATGGGGCTCCCCTGATGACTCAGCGGTGAAGAATCTGCCTGCAATGCAGAAGATGCAGGTTCAATCCCTGGGTCAGGATGATCCCCTGGAAGAGGTCACTGCAACCCACTCCAGTATTCTTGACTGGAGAATCTCATGGACAGAGGAGCCTGGTGGGCGATAGTCCATGGGGTCTCCAAGAGTCAGACATCAGACATGACTGAAGTGACTTGGCATACACACAGCATGGTGAACAGCAAAGGGCGTGAGTTTTAAGGTCAAAAGACCCCATTTCTGAATCTTACAGCTTCGGGGCTTTGCAAAAGTCAGATGGCTTCCCCAAGACACAATTGTTACCTCTATAAAAGAGGTGAACAACAGCACCTACCTTCCAGGTCTATGGTGAGGAAAATAATTCAATATGTGAATGTACCCCATTATGATTTTTTTTGGATGTGGATTATTATTAAACTCTTTATCTGTTTTATGTTTTGTTTTTTTGGCATGTGGGATACTAGCTCCCTGATGAGTAGCCAAGCCCACACCCCCTGCATTGGAACGCAAAGTCTTAACATCATGGAAGTCCCTGAAAGTACCTAATATTGTCCCTTTTTTGCAGTCACTGCTCAGTGCATTTTATGTTTTTACAATAGGAAGAATTACTTACTACTAATAAACGTTTAGCTATTGTTTTGTTTGTTTGTTTTGTTTAGTTTGCAGTGTAGCATCAGTCAAAGTATTTCGGGGATATCTCGTTAATAGTCAAATGTATTCCAACAGGAGACATCCATATTATTGTATATTTGTGACATCTGATCATTCTCAAATGAAAAAAGGAGTGAGACAGGATTCCTCTTTGAAAACTTGGAGGGGCGCCTGGCTGCCCTGTGAGTTTTCTTTCTGGAGATCTTAATGTGCGTCTAATTCCTTGCCTTGCGGTGGCTGTGTGCTCAGGTATTTTTATTGTGGACTCTCTGCGGCCTCATGCTGCCTCCCTCCCTTCCCCGCCCCCCACCACCTCCACCACACAGCCGCTCCTCAGCACAAGCAGAAGTTCATTTCTTTGATAAAATCACAGTGACTTTCAAAGACCGGGAGATGGGAAGTGCTGGATCAGAGACATGGCTCTTCCCTTTGTTCACCAGAGCTGTGTTTTCTGCCAATCCCCTCAGATAGCTTTAAGAGCCCCGTGGTATGGGCTCTTCTGTTTCCTTGGTCATCCTGTGTCCTCTTTGTCACAAAAGAGGCTCTAGTTTTTATTTGAAAATCAGTCTCATGATACATCCAAGTACTGAAGAGGAAAGACGTGTCAAGACAGGCACTGTACTTTCTTGGGATTGTTCATTTTTGAATGGCCTGGTCCTCACCCACTTCCATCCCTGTAAGTCTGAGTCCTAGTGGAGGCTGAGGCCTGACCTGCTACAGCTCTGCTGCTGGATCACCCCCTCTGTGGTGGACAGTGGATGGTATTGTAAGGGATGAAGCTTTGTGGCTTTGAGGTCTTTTTACCTCTTCCCTCTTGGCAAGCCACTCCACCTACAGAGGGCTTCCCTGATGGCTCAGCCGGTAAAGAATCTGCAAGAGACACAGGAGACCTTCCTTTGATCCCTAGGTAGGGAATATCCCCCTGGAGAAGGAAATGGCAACCCACTCCAGTATTCTTGTCTTTAAAAAAATCCCACCGACTGAGGACCCTGGCGGGGACTATAGTTCATGGGGTTGCAAGAGTCGGACATGACTGAGTGACTAAGCACGTACCACTTACATAGTTGTTAAGGGGGCTTATTTATAAAACAGAAATAGAGTCACAGATGCAGAAAACAAACCTCTGGTTACCAGGGGGAAAGGAGGGAGGAATAAATTGGGAGGTTGGGATTGATGTAGACATACTATATGTGTACATGTATATGTACACTGTCAGTTTGGTTGCTCAGTCATGTCTGAATCTTTGTGACCCCATGGACTGCAGCATGCCAGGCCTCCCTGTCCATCACCAACTCCCATAGTTTACTCAAACTCATGTCCATTGAGTCGGTGATGCCATCCAACCATCTCATTCTCTCATCTCCTTCTCCCCTTGCCTTCAATCTTTCCCAGCATCAGGGTCTTTTCAAATGAGTCAGTTCTTCCCATCAGGTGGCCAAAGTATTGGAGTTTCAGTTTCAGCTTCAGCATCAGTCCTTCCAATGAACACCCAGGACTGATCTCCTTTAGGATGGACTGGTTGGATCTCCTTGTAGTCCAAGGGACTCTCAAGAGTCTTCTCCAACACCACAGTTCAAAAGCATCATTTCTTCAGCACTCAGCTTTCTTCATAGTCCAACTCTCACATCCATACATGACTGCTGAAAAAAATCATAGCTTTGACTAGATGGACCTTTCTTGGCAAAGTAATGTCTCTGCTTTCTAATATGCTGTCTAGGTTGGTCATAACTTTTCTTCCAAGGGGCAAGCGTCTTTTAATTTCATGGCTGTAGCCACCATCTGCAGTGATTTTGGAGCCCCAAAAAATAAAGTCTGTCACTGTTTCGATTGTTTCCCCATCTATTTGCCATGAAGTGATGGGATCAGATGCCATGATCTTAGTTTTCTGAATGTGGAGCTTTAAGCCAACTTTTTCACTCTGCTCTTTCACTTTCACCAAGAGGCTCTTTAGTTCTTCACTTTCTGCCATAAGGGTGGTGTCATCTGCATCTCTGAGGTTATTGATATTTCTCCCGGCAATCTTGATTCCAGCTTGTGCTTCTTCCAGCCCAGCGTTTCTCATGATATACTCTGTATATAAGTTAAATAAGCAGGGTGACAATATACAGCCTTGATGTACTCCTTCCCCGATTTGGAAACCTTTCCTGATTTGGATTTGCTATGTCTATTGCACTATATGTATATATATGTGTATATATATATGTATATATGCTATATGTACATATACAAACTATATGTAGAAAATAGATAACTGATAAGAATCTACTGTACAGCATGGGGAACTCCGCTCAGTACTCTGCAATGACCTCTGTGGGGAAGGAATCTAAAATGAACGGGTGTATGTGTATGTGTAGCTGATTCACTCTGCTGCGCAGCAGGAGCGAATACGCCGTTGTAAAGCGATTGTATCCAGAGGGCAGTACCTGGACTCAGGCAACCCTTGCTATGATTTGTGACCTTCAGTCTTATCTTTGTTATTTATTTGGTTCATTTTTATTGGGGCATAGCTGCTTCACGAGGTTGTGTTAGCCTCTGCCGTACAGGAGAGTGGGTCAGCTCTGTGTGTACATGTATCCCGTCTTTGTGGATTTCTTTCCCATGTACGTCCCCAGGGAGCACTGGGTAGAGTTCCCTGTGCTACACGCTATAGGTTCTTGTTAGTTCCTATTTTCTACATAGTATCAAAAGTGTGCAGAGGTCAGTCCCCATTTCCCAACTCACCACACTCCCTTTCCTTGTTATTTAAAGTAGGAGTAGCAGCAGAACCTGACTCGCCTGAGAGTGTTAAGTGAGCTGAGACGCTGTGTCTATTGCACTTGGCACACTTCAGGCAATCAGAAAATGAGTTCTTACCCGAATGAGGAGAGCTTCAGCATCACGCACCTTCTCCAGGCTGTGCACAGGTGGGTTGGTGCTGGTGGAGAGGCAGGTTGAGCCCTCCATCTGGGTTCTGGTGCCTCTGCATTAGGTTCTTTGGGTCCTACCCTTGTTCCGTGGGTTTAAACTGCTGCTGGTTTAAACAAGTGCAGAGAGCCTGGCCAGGGGTCGGGGGTGGGGTGGAGTGGGGGACCAGTGGAAGGCTTTTCTCCATTGGTTTCTCAAGGAGCCATAACTCTTTCAGATTCACTGCTCACATATGGCCTCCAAGCAGGCCTGGCAGTTTCCATCCATGGTGCAGGCTGGGAAAGGTAGGGTCTGGAAAACTCATAAAAGCGGACTGAGTGGTAAAGGAAAATCAATCTTCTCCTGCTTTGGACCAAGTTGATGAGAATCATTCTCCCTGATTCTCCATAAATTGGAACAAGGCTTAGGACACTAATCCTACTGTAATACCATTTGAAGACGAACACTGACATTTGTGACATTTAAATAACAGTTCAGGTCTGCTATTAAACCAGGGCCTCCAACTGTTTAACCTTTGCTCTTGTGTACTGTTACCCTTGGTCCAGTGCATGCAAATGTATTTATTAATGCATTTCAGCTTTCTGATGACAAATGCTTATTTCATTCTGCTGGCTGTGTTGCTTCTGTGAATGGTGCTGCACCAAATGCAACATTTGTTTTCAAACTTTTCAGTGTGATACATTCCAAGACTCTCTCTTAGATTTTTTTTTTAGTAGAGTTAAAGCTAAATAAAAGTGGAGGCCATTATCCAGCAAACTTCCTGTGGGTGGAAGAGTGTATTTCCGGAACTATCTAGAGAAGCCCAAAGCCAAATTCATTCAGCAAAATTTCTCAAATGCTTTTTGTTTCACATACTATATTAGATCCAGTAGGAAGAAGAGGTGCATTTTTGCCTTTAAAGAATGTAGCCTTGTGATTTAGGGCCTTGCTTAGGGGGTTCTGCACCTTAACTCGTATGAATCTCACCTTACTCTTAGTCTGCACTGACAAAATCACAAAAAGCAGATTCTTGTCTAGTTAAAGTCATGTAAACAAATGAATTAGAGACTGGAGGATATGGATCCTTTTCACTCTGATAGGTCTTCCCGGGTGGCTTAGACTGTAAAGAATCTGCCTGCAACGCAGGAGACATGGGTTCAATCCTTGGGAAGGATTCCCTGGAGAAGGGAATGGCTACCCACTCCAATATTCTTGCCTGGAGAATCCCATGGACAGAGGAGCCTGGCAGTCTACAGTCCATGGGGTCACAAAGAATAGGACATGACTGAGCAACTAACGCTTTCTTTTTTTTTTCATGGTATTTTAAAAAAGACAGTGTTGGTCTTAAAAATCAGTAATAACCTCTTCATTCTTGGATATTTTCCTAAGCAGGAGAAAACACTTTCTTCTTTGTTCTTTCTGATCATGTACCATTTCCTGAGCAGTGACAAATCTGCTGCACATCTCATGGAAAAGCAGGTCCCTTTGGTACTAGGATCACTTGGAAGCTGACATTCTAGTTTGGCTTCAGATAAAGTTAGTCCCAGACTGGTTGGCACCTGAGAGACCCAACCTAAATGACTGGTCCTGCCAGTTGCTAGATGTGTGAAATTCACCAAGGTGCTTCTTCATTCCATGGGCCTCCAGTTTTCTTATCTGTAAAATGGGTGAATTGTACTTTCTTGCTGAGTTGTCAGAATGATCAGAGGAAAGAATTCTGGGAAAATAGTGCAAAGCCTGGCCCATGGTAGCCTCTGTTTGGGTCCTCTTGCTCTACAGAGTCTCCACCCCATTTCATTCCTGTTCCAGCTCTGCTCCTGGTCACAGCACAAAGCTTTTCCTTCTGGGCCAGTAATTCTAGATTAGGAACCATTTGTCCCCAGGGATACACCTGAAAATGTCAGGAGACTGTTTCGGTTGTTACAGTTTTGGGGGGAGAAAAGTTACTTGCATCTAGAGGGGAGAGGCCAGACATACTACTAGAAATCCTATAATCTACAGGAAACCCTCCCCTCTCCCACAACAAAGACACATCTGGCACAAAGTGTCTGTGGTCCTGAGGTTACAAATCCCTGCAGGTCCTTGGGATGCTGACATTCTCTTCCCCGAACAACCCATTTCCAGGGTCTGTGCTTCTCTATCACTGGTCACACGGGATGAGTTGAGATGTGAGAGCAATGTGGGCCAAACTTGGAAGTGTGGGATGGAGTGTCTTCATGCTTCCGTGAGGCCCCTCCCAGAGGCCTGGGGTGGATGAAAAGGCAGTGGCCCTTGGGCCTGCTCTCTATGTTCCAATGTGGATCCTTTTTAAATATATTCATTTATTTGGCTGCATCACAGGATCTTTCATTGTGGCACATGGATTCTCTAGTTGTGGTGTATGGGATCAGTCGCTCCATGGCCTGTGGGATCCTAATTCCCCAACCAGGGATTGAACCTGTGTACCCTGCATTGCAAGGTGGATTCTTAAACCGCTGGACCACCAGGGACGCCCCCTCCAATGTGGATCTTGCAGGAGGCTGGAGATCCTCCATTGCAAGCTGGCCTTCCAAGTCATTACAAAAGGACATCTGTCAAGGCCAGATGATAAACTGCATTTTATTTGACAGTTTGTAAGCTTGAGGAATAACTTTAAATATTTAAACATATGACACAGGGTCCTCTGTTTGCATTCTTGCTCTGGGAAATGAAAGTGAGGGCTGCGAGCATCAGTTTGAGTTCTAAGACTCTCCCTCTTCGCTCCTGCCCAGCTGGGCTACAGAGGTTCCCCTGCAGGCTCAGCTCTACGGTTCTCCCTGCACTGCAAGCTGGTGGTGGAGGAGGCTCTATGGCTGCAGGCTCAGCCCCAGTCTGTTTTGAGTGCTGGTTTTTTCCTGAGTTGGTGATCTTTTTTGTAGTTGAAACAATTGCATTTGGGAAATTTTTGTAGTGTAGATAAGGAAACAAGTTTTCACCTGGACATGTACAGTTTATTAGATGCAATCTTGAATATATATCAGAAAAAATTGCATACTGCAGAAAAACTGGTAGGAGAATATACAAATGAGTATTCAGATGCTGGTGCGAGGGCCTAGCTCAGAGGACATGGCTGGCCTTGTGAATCAGAGTATGTGTGCATGTGAGTGAGTGTGCGTGGGTGACTAACTGTGTGAGCCTCCTATTTTCCAAGATCTTAACGTGTGTTTTCTCATTGAATCTTCATTGTAACCACACGCAGCCCGTCTTATTATTTCCATTTTTATAAATAAGGAAACTGGAGCTCCTGTTAATGGTGGAAGTGGAGTTTGAATTTGGGTATGAGGGTAGTAGTAAGGAACTCTTGGTGGGAGCTGTAGAAATCAATGGTTTTCTTATAGAAATGTTGGAGTGTCTATTTTTATTTGTTTGTGTCATGCAAAAATTTAGGTTCTAAGAAACCGCTTAGAAATTAGCAGTGCTTAAAAATTATAGCCTGCAGACTTGTCTGAGACACTTCTTTTTCTTTCTTCTCTGTTTGCTTACCTGAGGATTTGAGCTACTTCCAAGAGATCCAGTTGATTCATTAATGCAGGCACTTTTTTTGTCCAAAAATGTCCAAGTGGCTTAATGATATTAC
The DNA here is from genome assembly GCF_019320065.1 of Cervus canadensis. Classification (NCBI taxonomy): domain Eukaryota; kingdom Metazoa; phylum Chordata; class Mammalia; order Artiodactyla; family Cervidae; genus Cervus; species Cervus canadensis. The sequence goes on along the minus strand of NC_057399.1, from coordinate 5,516,476 downwards.
ACAGTGAAGACAATTGACTGACTGGCTTGCTTCCTTTCCCTCTTGTGATATTTTTTTATTCCCCTGCTGAGGTTTGTTCTTCTTTTGCTTCTTATTTTATTGAGGCTGCTCAGTCAATGCCTATGAGTTTATGTGGGTTTGTGTAAAGGTTTTTTTTTTTTTTTATTGAAGTGTAATTGATTTACAATATTGTGTTAATAATGTTTTCTTATATATAGACTCAGGATGGCTGCCTGGATAAACTGATCATCTGTACTAATATCATTGTTAGGATGACTTAAAAAAAAGGCAAACTAATTCCAAAAGTCAATTTGTTAAACCCTTAAACATTCTATTTATGTTTTTAGTCTTAGCCTGGCCATAATTTTGGATTCAAAAACTGAACCTAATTATAGATATGTGTATAAAAAAGATGCTTAGAATAAGTTTGTCATAGTACAGATGATTCTATGCCAACAGTTTTATGATTTTGTTTATTCCTAAAATATCCAGTCTAATGGACATTTCCAAGATCATTTAAATACGGAAGTTTTACCATGGTTGTTGGCAAATTAGGGTTTTGTTCTGCAAAATTACCATATGTTTTAATCAATAATAAGTAAGATTTAAAGTCTTACACATTCTACTAGTTATGAAAGAAAATTAAATGTCTAATTAAAGACCCATGTCATGGTAGAAAAAATGATGAATCTTTTCACCACTCAGCATCATGGGATCCTCCAAATATATTGCTCTTTTTTCCCCCTTGGAGTTATTTATTGGCCAGAAGGGGAGGGTGGATAGAACTTCTTTTGAAGTTAAACATCTTGCTTGGATGAGTAGATATGTTGCATCAAATCACAGTAATAAAAAGACAAAATGCTTTATTAAATCTTCTTTATCACTATATTGTGCTCCAATAGAATGATCTAATTAAAGACACAGTGAAGCCTCTTTTCATCTGAAGAGGAGTTCAGAGGCTTTCCTTATTAAAAGGTTTGCACAGAAACAAATACACTGCTGTCTTGCTTCCAAGTTTCTTAGGGGTGCCTCCTTCCTGTTTTGCTCTAATAATTATGGATGTCTTGGCTGTCACTTCGTGGCTTGAAACTAACTCGTCCTTTTCATCTTCAAAGTACCTGAAGACATTTACATGATTAATATTCATAATACCACTCAGAGAGAGGCACTGGGAATGCTATTCTTTTCTCAGATATGGAAACAAAAGAAAAGAATGGAAAGTGATGTTTATTTGCTTCTGCTAATGAACAATTTACTTCCTAGTTCTAAGCTCCCAGATATCCAAGCTGGTGCCTTTTCCTGGCAACTCTAGCAGATGCTGTCAATTCATTCGGCCTAACATGAGACTTCTTTGAGCAATCACATGAATTGCCATCATCATCATCATGGGAAAATGTATACAAATCAGAGAGAACACAATTCAGGACTACCCTTCTGTTAGAGTCTCTCTAGGTTCTCTTGATTCAAGGAGCATTTATGAGGTAAAGGAAAGGAAAGGAAAAAACTCCTTTAATGCAGAGTTCCAAGGAATAGCAAGGAGATAAGAAAGCCTTCCTCAGGGATCGATGCAAAGAAGTAGAGGAAAATAATAGAATGGGAAAGACTAGAGATCTCGTCAAGAAAATTAGAGATGCCAAGGGAACATTTCATGCAAAGATGGGCACAATAAGGGACAGACATGGTATGGACCTAGCAGAAGCAGAAGATATTAAGAAGAGGTGGCAACAATACACAAAAGAACTATACAAAAAAGATCTTCACAATCCAGATAATCACGATGGTGTGATCACTCATCTAGAACCAGACATCCTGGAATGTGAAGTCAAGTGGGCCTTAGGAAGCATCACTACAAGCAAAGCTAGTGGAGGTGATGGAATTCCAGTTGAACTCTTTCAAATCCTAAAAGATGATGCTGTGAAAGTGCTGCACTCAATATGCCAGCAAATTGGGAAAACTCAGCAGTGACCAGAGGACTGGAAAAGGTCAGTTTTCATTCCAATCCCAGAGAAAGACAATGCCAAAGAATGTTCAAACTACTACACAATTGCACTCATCTCACATGCTAGCAAAGTAATGCTCAAAATTCTCCAAGCCAGGCTTTAGCAGTATGTGAGCCGTGAACTTCCAGATGTTCAAGCTGGATTTATAAGAGGCAGAGGAATCAGAGATCAAATTGCCAACATCCACTGGATCATTGAAAAAGCAAGAGAGTTCCAGAAAAACATCTACTTCTGCTTTATTGACTATGCCAAAACCTTTGTCTGTGTGGATCATACCAAACTGTGGAAAATTCTGGAAAAGATGGGAATACCAGACCACCTGACCTGCCTCCTGAGAAATCTGTAAGCAGATCAAGAAGCAACAGTTAGAACTGAACATGGAACAACAGACTGATTCTAAATCGGGAAAGGAGTATGTCAAGGCTGTATATTGTCACCCTGCTTATTTAACTTATATGCAGAGTACATCATGAGAAATGATGCCCAGCTCTTTGCGACCCCATGAACTGCAGCATGCCAGGTTTCCCTGTCACTGTAAAGCAACTGTACTTTAAAAAAATCTAGCAGCTGTCTACAGATCTTAATTGGTTGTTCACACTGTTCATAATTTTGTGTTTGTGTTTTCAATTCTTGTGATGAACTTTGTACTTCTTGATTTATCACAGACACCCTCCTCTACTCAACACAGAATGACTCTCTGTAATTTATGTTGCCCGTTAACTGCTGAAGGAATTTGAGTTTGCTGACTAAATAGGAAATGATTATCTTATTTCTCCAAAACGAGGAAAATTTGGTAAATCGACAAAATTGGTAAATTGTTGAATTTCTTTGACGTCATATCACTCCTGCTCCAAAATGATCTCTCCCCCTTCCCTGTAAAATTCTTATTTTATTTATTTCATTTAGCATTCTCAGAGGACAGTGATTTCACAAGGGAATCCACACAGAATTGTGAGTAACTGACTCCAGAGTGACGGTTTGTGCTCTAGAGCTACTGGGAGTTTAAAGGAGAACGCTAACCCCATCATCATCTCTGGTATCTTGTCAGGCAATGGAATATTTTTTTGGAGGGGTTGCTAGTGGTATGATTGGACTCTCTCAAGTTATATTATACAGTAGTGATGATTTACTTTGACACTGAGTGTATAGCATAAAAAGCAAGTCCTATCCAAAAGCTTATTTTAAAAAATTAAAAAAACAAACAAACCAATTTCATTCACGAATTAATTCATTAAACTTTTTGGCTGCATGGCATGTAGGATCTTAGTTCCCTGCCCAAGGATTGAACCTGCACCCCCTGCACTGAAAGTGTGGTGTCTTAACTATTGGACTGACAGGGAAGTCCCAAAGCCTATATTTCTATATTCAGATTTCAATGTCAAAATCTAGAAAAACTGGAAGAAATTCACAAGTAAATATCTAAAAAGTAGTCTAAAACATCACCTATTCTGCGAGGGTCCTCTCTGCGTTAAAGAGAGAGAATAGGAAGAGAGTGTTCTGGGGCAGCAGTGTAGAGAAAGCTAGGCAGACCCTCTTACATTTTAATTTCCATTCTGAATTTGATGCTGACCTGCCTGGCCCTGGGAGTACATACACAGACAGAGTGGAGACCATGATGAATTATCCTGGACAGAGGCGCAGGTCGGGTAATGGCAACTGTGAGTAAGACATGTGAAACATTCCAGTGGTGACTTATTCTAGGATGGACCTGCAGGCAGGAGGGGTGAGCTGAGAGCTAGGAGCAGAGTCCACTTCGTTACTGTCCCGAGCTCTCGAAACCTTCACTGTTCCTTGTAACTTGCGGTTAGCTGAAGTCACTCAATGTAAGTCCTTAAAGGCCCAGCCGGTGCAAGAACAAGTGGCTTTCTGAGCCATGTGCAACTCTGTTCATTCCTTTGGCCTTCCATTTTTAATTTTCACAGGTTTTCAGCTTGAGTTTAACAATTGTTTGTGATCAAGGTTAAATGAAAGTTTATTTTACTTTTGGTGACATTTTCACAGCTAATTTGAACTTAGGTCCCTTGCTGGAGAAATATTTACAGAGAAATAACATCAAATTGCACAGAATAAATGCCATGCCATTCAACTATGTAAATAGCAGCTGAGATGTTTAATTGAAAATAAAACACTGGTAAAATGTAAACATCATTTTGTTCCAGTTGCTGTGAGTACAGGATTCAGTGGCAGCAATGAAAATGGGAACATGGAAGTTAGAGTTTGTGACAGGGTCCACTCACTCTAATGTGTCTGTAAGCCTTTTTTGTAGTCACTGCATATTCTGCAAGGCTGTTTAGTCCACCTCTCAAAACACACTCATTTGTGTTTTTCAAAAAAACCTAAATGACTAATTTGAAAAGATACATGCACTCCAATGTTCATAACAGCACTCTTTACAATTGCCAAGGCCTGAGAGCAACCTAAGTGTCCATTGACAGATGACTGGATAAATGAGACGTGGCGTATATATATAGTGGAATAGTATTCAGCCATAAAAAAGAATGAAAATTTTCCATTTGCAGCAACATGGGTGGACTTGGAGGGCATTACACTAAGTGAAATAAGTCAGACAGAGAAAGGCAGATACTGTATGATAACACTTATATGTGATCTGAAAAATACAACAAACTAGTGAATAAAAGAAGTAGATTCACAGATATAGAGAACAAAGCAGTGGTTACCAGTGGGGTAAGAGAAGGGAGAAAGGCAACATATGGGTAGGGGAAAAAAGGGTTATTACAGGATTGTATGAAGTCATGCTTGTGAAAGTTTTGAAAATTGTAAAGCACTGTAGAATTTTCTTACTAAGATAACAAAAATGGAATAAACAAACAAATAAATAAAATCTTCCTCCTTAAAAAAAAAAGGCCACTCATTTGTTATCATAAGGATTAGTTGTGTGAGACCTATTTCCACCAGCCTTTTAACGTACAGTTCAACGGACCATGAGGCATTTGGTTCCTTCACTCATTAAGCTGTTCTGTGGCTGTCAGTCAGGTATCTCTCCAGATTCTTTGGGCTTCCCTAGTGGCTCAGACGGTAAAGAATCTGCCCACAATGCAGGAGACCCAGCTTCAATACCCGGGTTGGGAAGATCCCCTGGAGAAGGGAATGGCTACCCACTCCAGTATTCTTGCCTGGATAATCCCCTGGACAGAGGAGTCTGGCAGGCTACAGTCCATGAGGTCGCAGAGTTGGACACACTTGAGTGACTAACAATTTCACTTTTTCCAGATGCTTTATTCTTTCAGACCACTAGGAGCACACCTGGCCTTCCAAAGCATCAAATTCTGGTGTTTTGATTTGATTGTCTATTTATATAGCTGTACTTCTGTGTTGTACGGATTTACCTCTGTACCCCAAACAAAACCCTCCCAGGTCATATCTTGATAAGACTAATATTGGAGTAAACATACATATTTATGTACAATTACTTTGGGGAGAGTTGTCTACATGTATCTATTAATACTTTTTGGAAAATGGGTCCTCTTTTCCAGATTAAAAGCTTTAAGATGTGAAAATGAAATTGTGATAAATTTTGACCTAAAATTTAGGAGAGGTGGAGGATTATTTTGATGATTCCAACCAACTGTATATTGAAATTGCCTTAATTGGAGAATTTCTGTTACCTTTGTTGAAAGCCTGATCTGAAGAGGTATTATAACAACTATTAAGAGCCCAGACTGTGGAGCCAGACTTGTTGGATTAGCCCCCACCCTCACAACAAGTTACTGAACTATTCTTTGCCTCAGTTTTCTCATCTGTAAAATGGGTATAAGAATAATATTCAGTTCATCAGGCCATTGTAAATATTATACAAGGTAGCATATATAAATATAATAGTGCCTGGCACAGTTAGTGCTAGATAAATGTACGTATTATTCATTCCATTAGTAAACATTTATTAAGAGCTTTTATTAGTTAGCATTTACTTATCTGTATTAACTTTCTATGTTATTATCATGTTTTATGGGAAATGCTTTAAACTGATTTATTTCATTATTTTTTCCAGGCTGATTGATGTATGATTGAAAAAAAATTGTATATATTTAGGCTGTACAATATGATTTTTTTAGAAGGTGTACAGTGTGATTATTTCATATGCATATACATTGTGAAGTGATGAGCAGAATCAAGTTAAATGGCATATATAGGACCTCTTGTAGTTACCACTTTTGTTTGTGTGTGGCAAGAAAATTTAGCAACTTTTAAATATATAAATCAATATTGTTAACTCTAATCCCCATACTCTATGTAGAACCACAGAACATAGTCCTCTTGCAACTGAAAGTTTGTATAGTACCCTTCAATGAACACCTCCCTATTTCCACAGCCTCCCAGGGAAGCAATTCTTTTTTTTTAATTAATTATTTTGGGTGTAATTGCTTTATAATGTTGTGTTAGCTTCTGCTGTACAATGAAGTGAGTCAGCCGTATGTATACATACATCCTTTCCCTCTTGGATCCCCTTGCCTGTCCTCCCCGATCCCACCCATCTAGCTCATCACAGAGCACTGAGTTGGGCTCCCTGTGCTATAGCAACTTTCCACTAGCTCTCTGTTTTACACATGATAATATATGTATGTCAGTTCTACTCTCAGTTCGTCCCACCGTCTCCTTCCCCCACTGTGTCCACATGTCTGTTCTCGATGTTTCTATTCCTGCTCTGCAAATAGGTTCATCAGTAACATTTTTCTAGATTCCACATATATGCATTAATACATGATATTTGTTTTACTCTTTCTGACTTCATTCATTCTGTGTGACAGACTCAAACTTGATTACAAATTCTCCTTGCTTCATTCACCACAGTGAGGGTCGAGTTTTAAAGAGTTAAAATTTGGTGAAAATGTGCTCCTATCTGGCAAAATTCTTAGTATGGACACTTTTTTTTTTTTTAAATTAAAGGGCAGCATCTGGACTTCGGTAAGCAAATATGCAATAACGTGTTACTTTGACCTTTTAAAAAGTTGATCTTCATTTTATTCAAATGGTAAAAATATTATGAAAAGTTCCATGTTGAATTGCATTTTGGCCATCATTTAGTGAAATACTGATGTACAAATGATGTTTTTACATTTCATACTTTGTACCAAAAATTAGACTATAAGCTGAGAGAATCATCTAAAGTGAAAAATGACAAAGATCAGACTTAGGCTCACCAAACACAGGAATCCAATCTGAAAACATCCTTTTTAGATGGGAAATGGCTGACCCTTTCTTGTTCTAGTCTAAGGGTCAAAAACCCTAGGATGGGTGATTTTGCTCCCTGTTACAGCCAAGTCTCTATGATTGGAATCAGGCTGAACCCAGTAACCACTGGCTGCAGCACAGACATGAGTGTGAGAGCACCTCTGTTTTTTGTTTCCTGTTCGAGGCATTTAATTTCTAAAACTCAAAGTGGACTTTGCCATAAATAGAAAATTATCCCCCCAATTCAAAGTCTTTGTTTATTAATAAAAGAGCAAATGCTACAAGCACACTTATACTAAAGCTTTGTTGTGTGTGTGTGTGTGTTTGGCTCTGTGTGTGTGTGTGATTGCATCATCCAAGGTCCCTTTTATTAGCCCCCGGTACCCTTTTCACGAAGCCTCTCTGTGTAGAGTCTGAAGCAGCTGCACAGCTGGCCAGACCCTCCCTCTCTTCCCGGAGGCAGCCATGTGGTTTAGAACCTGGAATCAGACATTGTCTTCTGGGGCCTTGGTTCTTGTGCAAGCAGTGTGCGGGCAGGGACAGATGGAGGAGAGTGCTCTGGCAGTGGGCTTGAAACAGTGCCCCCCTGCTCTGGTCGTGGGTGCACAGCCCCATCAGGCTTCTGGGTCCTGAACCTCATCCCAGTCTGGAGCCCCAGCTTCCCAGTAATTCTGCAAGCCTCCGTGTACTTCCGCTTGATCCCCTTCCTCAGCTTTTTTGTCTTCCCTCATGATCATGAGGGCTTCCCCCATGGCTCAGTGGTAAAGAAGCCACCTGCAGTGCAGGAGACACAGGAGATGCAGGTTTAATCCCTGGGTCAGGAAGAACCCCTGGAGGAGGGCATGGCAACCCACTTCAGTATTCTTGTTTGAAGAATCCCAAGGACAGAAGATCCCAGTGAGGCTACAGTCCATGGAGTCACAAAGAGTCAGACACAACAGAAGCGACTAAGCATGCACTCATGATCATCAGACTGGGTTTGTATTGAATATTTCTTACAAACAAGAACTTTCACTGATGCAATAATTTTCAAAGCCTGGGAAGAATTAAATGTTAATATTTTACATGGAAATATCAATGCAGCTGATGGTAACTTAGCTTTCAATAATGTTTTCTTTGAACCTAATAGCTCTTGTGAAACTTCATCAGTTACATGCTTCTGTAGGGCTCCACAATGAGATTTTGCCCAAAGGTATTTTGGGTTGGCAGTCATTGCTAATCAGTCAGTGAGGGTATACGTTCTAACTCAGTTCTGTAGTTCAGCCTTTTTGCTGCTATTTTGGGGATAAAATGTTGACAGTATTGGAATGAGCTACACTGATATCTTAGGGGAGGTGCTGCTCAGTCATGTCCAATTCTTTTGCTACCCCATGGACTGCAACACACCAGGCTTCCGTGTCCTTCACCGTCTCCTGGAGTTTGCTCAAACTCATGTCTATTGAGTCAGCGATGCCATCCAACCAGTTTGTCTTCTATAGTCCCCTTCTCCTCCTGCCTTCAATCTTTCCCAGCATCAGGGTCTTCTCCAAGGAGTCAGCTCTTTGCATCAGGTGGCCAAAGTATTGGAGCTTCAGCTTCAGCAAGGAGGGTCAATTAACAGACACAATTGGTTTCAATACTTGCTTTCCAGAAGTGAAGTGTCTGCCACGGTGTTATTAGCTGAGACACCGTGGGTAGTTTTACACGTCAGAAACTGTGAACATGCACCCTGCAGGTATGATTACCAGTGTTAAGGAAGTTCTGTGCTACATAACCCTCGGAGCCAAGCCTCCAGGAAAGTTAAAGGTCCCTGTTCTACCAATAAAATGGGAGACTCATGAGACTTTTTGGGATTGACTATAAACTCAGACTTGTGGGACTTTGTTCTTAAAGGTGAAAACAAACACAAATGGAGGACAAATTGTTTTCCTTAAAAATCCTTAAACCTTCTTTGAAAGCATTGATCAGAAAGTTTCTGAAAATACATGGTATCAATATTGCCTTATGGTTATCACAGGAAAAAAAAAAGTGAAAAAGCTCAAGTGGACATTTTCTCCTTAAAATCCAGCACAGAAGAAATTTTATACACTTAGGCCATTGCCCAGAAGAGTGGTAAATGTGATACTTGATATGTGAGATAGTTGGAGGAACAGCAGAAGGAGTCGTATTTATTTATTTATTTATTTTAGGAATAATTAAATGATTGTGGATTTATGAGACATATCATGGACCCTTGAAATACAAAAGTAATTAGGTGAGATTCACCCACACATGGTGAATGAAAAGGCATAACTAGTCCTGTCCAGTAACATGCATATTCCCAATGACTTGTGAGCACATATTTGGTAGAGTCATAAACAGGCCTCCCGCTCTCAGCTAACCAGATAACTAACCCGAAGCCCAATTACCTTGAATGTGAGGTCAAGAGCATGGACTCTGAGAACACAAACTTTCTATCAGATCTGAAATTCCATGGTCCTAAAAGCATATGTTGAATATTTTTTTGAAAACTATTTGATTATGTTCCTCTTCTCTCAGAATGAAGGGAAAAGAAACAGAAAAGGAGTGTTGAAACAGACAGTTCTAATCCTAAATGCTGGGCCTCTGAGTGAATTCAGGATGCAGATCCATTTAGCTCACATCCTCCCAGACTAAAAAGAGAGGAGGGCTGGCTGCTGTCCCCCAGTGACCACCGTCCAGGGCAAAGGACACGTCTCTTCACACCACAGGGTGATGCTGGTGTCACCACGGATGGTGCTGGACCGCAGTGGTGGTTTCTACCTCTGTCACCAAGAGCCCTGTGGCTTTGGACAAATTATGTAGCCTCTGTGGGCCTCATCTTCAAAAGAGGCACTTGGACAGGCCTCCAGCATTCTTTCCAGCTCTTATATCCTTTGATTCAAAGAAAGCATTGTCTTTGGTATCATGTAAGGATCCAATGTGTCTACTAATCTGAGGTCAAGTTTTCTTTATTTTTGCCTAAAATAGTATCATTCCAAGCTGCAAAGTAGAGATAGTGCCCACATTGAGACTAACTGGGTCGTTTACAAGGACAAGAGGAAGATTTTGGACTTTTCCTGGAACCAAGGAATTAAAGGGCTTCCCAGGTGGTACAGTGATAAAGAATCCGCCTGCTAATGCAGGGGACGTAGATTCGATCCCTGGGTGGGGAAGATCCCCTGGAGGAGGCAGTGGATCTTTACTGGATCTTCACTCCTGTACTCTCGCCTGGGAAAATCCCATGGACAGAGGAGCCTGGTGGGCTACAGTCCATGGGGTCTCAAAGAGTTGGACACGACTGAGCACAAGAAAATAAAAGAGCAGGGCACACTGTCAGGAGAGCTGTAAAGCTGTGGGGAGATGGAGCGATTAGGCATTTTTCTATCAAAGACAAAAAAGTTGTAAGACGAAAGTGAAAAAAAGAAAGAGAGAGCAACACGGGGGAAGGAGTGGGGGAGGAAAAAGGAAAATAAGTAGAATAAGTGCAGCCCCTCTCAGCTGCAGGTCTTTGAAGTGAGGCCAGAGTCACGGCATAGCATCCTGGGACCAGAGGCCGACGAGAAGGAGATGGAGACGCTTTGTTCAAAGGTTAACAGTCAGTATGTCACGAGTGCTTTATCAGAGTAAATGCCCTGGCGTTTTTAGATACTTCTTAGAGGAGTAAACCAGTTCTGGGGAAGCTTCCCAACATCCTTATGAAAGAAAAGTTTGGATTAAAACCTAAAAAAGATCCTCTGAAACTAAGGGACTCTGTTTTCACTGGAAATATCTTTGAATTATTTGAATATGAACTAGGAAACGACTGGTAGTTCCTATTTAAAATGATCGAAAACAAAGTGGTTTGGTTTTTATTTTGGGTGAAAACAGTGGGTGAGTGAAGCTGCTGATAGTGATCCTTTTTCCTTGCTCCGTAGGATTTGCACTGTTTCCACAAGCTCAGTGCCATGCAAATAATGAATGAGGCGAGAGATCTATGCTCTCTGTAGACATTCTGGGTTCCTAAGTGATGCCAGCCAAAGGTCAAAACCGAGGTAAATTCAAGTTTGCTTTGGCAAAACCTACCTTCTCATTCAGATAGCTGAGTAGGTGATTGTGTAAAATTAGCAGAGGTTACTATGGAATCATCTGGAAAGCTTCCTGCAAGTGTCGGCGACCAGGGCAAGTGGTGTTTCCTTGAATGAGTTATCCAGAGTGCTTCAGATCACTCAGTTCCAGGGAGATATAAATGTATTTTTTTTTTTTAAATAAGAAAGCCAAACCTTTTGCTCTACATTTGGCGGGTTTCTTGGTGTGGAAATGATGTGGTCCAGCTTTTTATTTGTCCAGCTCTCCTCCGATGATGCACAGTCAGACAGCTTCTCAGATGATTAAGGGGGCTCGCAGGGAACTTCCACCTCTGACTGTTTAACTTACCAGCACTTTTAAAAGCGAGGCTGATAAAATTCATAAATTTGTCACATCTCTAGCAGTGGATGGACCTTGTCAGGTTCGTTTCTAAAACCCTTTGGTTCTGTGCTTTTGTGAAGCCAGGTCACCGATGACAAGTGCAGTGCAGAGCCATCAAGTCATAACTAACCTTTAAGTGTTTCCTTGAAGGCTAAGACCCTAGAATCTGAATAAAAAGTAGCAGGATGCTTGCTGTGATCTTTTTCTGACATTTCCCAAATCCCCAAGGCTGAGGGCACAGTACAGGTTGGGGCACATAAACTGTTCCATACTTGTGTCCCTTACTGTGGGCTCACAGGCATGTTGGTTTCTGCTGGCAAGGAAAGGAATAAGCATGTATTAGGCAACTCATATTGGATGCGATCGTGGATATAATTTTAATAAGCTTATCAGAACTCCTTAACTGCAAAGAAGACACAGAGGTGATAAATGATCATCTAATCACAAAATGCTGATATGCAAATTTCTTTTGTTTGATATATATAAAAATTCCCATTTTTCTAAGCTCTTGTGGTACAGTTCTTATAAAGCAACTCATTTCATACCAGCTCAGGATTCTGAAAATTATTTAATCTGTGAAAAAAGGATTTCCTCCTTTTTTGATTGTTCCTCAAAATTTCAGATAGAATGCAATATTAATATTTTTTATATATGATGACAAGCAGACTGTGTGTTTCTTCTAGGATGGATGGTTCATTGTCCTTATATAACCAAATATCATTTTCTGAAAAAGCAGGTCAAGTAATGTTAGACTTAGTAATAGCTGTGGGTACCTTGAGCAGGTCTCAAATCAATAATGACAGAGGTAGCCTGATAGCAATTTATGAACCACAGTCCTCTTGGGAAACATATTTCAAACCATAACTTCATCTAAACTGTTTATCGGCTAAGCTTGCTCAAATGTATGAAGTGTCAAAAAGTTTCTTTGACATTAGGCTTGTTATTGTCCTTTGATTTATGGACCAAAGCAAAACGTAGTAAATAAAAAGAATGTTTGGTGGTTTGGTATTTTCAGGAAATGATTAGAAACATTTGCCAATGCTATTCATTTTATATGTTTTCTTTTTTCCCCTTTTCAAATTAAAAAAAAAAAAGTGCTTCCATCCAGTGAATGACTTCACAGTAATGTTACCTTAAATGATCATTATCGTAAGCAGAAAGGCCAGTGAAGTTGCTATGAAATATTTAGAAAACTCTTAACTCAATATGCAATGTTCGTATAAAGGGTTTATCCCTTCCCTCAAATTTTGCATGCCCAGCAGTTCACACAATGTCCTGTTTATAATTTGGCACACATTTATGGTGGCAAATCTGACTTATTAAAAACAAGGTCATCATACCTTAGTTGGTTTTTGTGGAAACTTCCAAATGGCAAAGAAAGGACTATTCTCTTGGAAAGCATCCTTCAAGAAAATTCTTGGGTGTACACAAAGCATTTTTATTCGCTTAGAAATGGAAATACTAACTTTTTGGCTTTTTTTTTGATGATGGAATATTATAGAGGTATAAAATGCATCAAAAGGAAAGCTGCAAGATAAATCCTTTGAACTATATTTCATTTATATATTTTAGTCCAGTCCATTTTACACTTAATTTCAATTTGATGTTTTCCATTCTTATAATTACTTAAGCAGATTTTCATATTAGACAACTCTATGGGCAGAATGTATATAAAAACTTAAATATAAGATGATAAAAATTGACCAAGAATTCCGAAGGATTGCATTGTGAATTTTAAAATGTTAATTAAATAAAAAGTGTTATAAATGGAATTCACTTGCATGTTGAAGAGAAACAAGAAATCCAGTGCAGATGAACACCTTTTAATGTAAAAGTTGCTTAAATGAGGACTATTTCTGTTTCCAATATATCTTGTTCTGAATGGTTAACTACTAAGTTGATCGGCATCATCAAAAAAGTCACAGAGGTAGAAGGACAAATGAGTACACAGATATCTATGCCAGCATTGTTAACTTGTTACTGAATCTGTTTCCTTGAAAACAGGATGCAGTGAATCTGGGTATATTTAATGGAAAGTGGCCACAGTTACTGGAGATTTAGGACAAAACACTCCCCCGTGGAGTCAGAAATTCTGATCTGCTATCCTTCAAAGAAAGGCTGTTTCCTAGGCTGGCCAATATTCCTATGGAGCAACCTATGCCTATTGATAAGTTATCGGATTCCTCTCCGGAATCAGCTGGTCAGGAAGGATACAGAGGGGGAGGAAGGGAGTGAGGGAAATTTGATAGTGGCTTTGTCTGATCGCCAAGGTAGGAAGGGGGTGGAGTGCTGAGAAAGGAAGAATAAGAGAGGTAAAGATAGGAAGGAAAGCTGGGAAAGAAGGGGAAGGGTTCCAGTAGAAACAAAGCAAGCAGGGAGAAGATTTGTGTTATTTGGTCACTCAGACGTGTACGACTCTTTGCGACCTCATGGACTGTAGCCCGCCAGGCTCCTCTGTCCATGGGATTTCCCAGGCAAGAATACTGGAGTGGGTTGCCATGTCCTTCTCCAGGGGATCTTTCTGAAAAGAAATGCTGGCTTGTGGTGGTTGGGTGCTTACTATCTTCCATGCACTATGAGAAGCATTTTATATGCTTTATGTCATTTAATCTTCCCAAGAATTTTATGAAGTTTCTGTTGTGTTCATTTTCATTTTACAGATGGGGAAACTGAAGCCTAGAAGTCAAGAAATTTGCTCAGGGTCATGGAAGAAAAATGGTGGAGCCAGTATGTGAACACAGGCTATGTGACTCTATAGCTCCTGCTTTTTATTTATTTTTTTAAGGCTTTGTTGAATTTGCTACAATATTGATTCTGTTTTTACGATTTGATATTTTGGCCAAGAGGAATGTGAGATCTTAGCTCCCCAATCAGGGGTCGAACCCTCGGCCCCTGCATTGGAAGGCAAAGTCTCAACTAACAGACTGAAAGTGAAGTCCCTAACCTGTGACCTTGTACCATCAGTCGGATTGAGGCAATGCTCCTGGGAGGCTTAGCTTAGTGGGTGCTAAGTTACCGCTTCTACTGCTGATGGGAGAGGATCCTGGTCCTTGAAGTAGTTACCGTGGCACAATTTGTGCTGAAGCTGCTTCTATTCCTGAAACATGTATTGTTATCTTCTCTCCCTCCATGTTTAACATTTTACTGCAGTGTTCCTACTTGTTTTTCTCTGCTCCCCTTTCAGGTAACTTCCTGGGTTCTTGAGATTCTGTAATTTTAGGGGAGAAATGATGACAAGAATCTTGAAATAAGTTTCAGAAGAAAATGACCTTTCCATCACCTACACAAAGTTGTCTCCTAGGAGCTCTAGGAGAAATTGCTTTTCCCCAGACACTGGTTTTCCTATCAGAATTAGCTCCAATACTTTGGAAGTGTTACCTTAGCAAGCGCTCAGTCACTCAGTCATGTCCAACTCTTTTGTGACCCTGTGGACTGTTGCCCGCCAGGCTCCTCTGTCCATGGAATTCTCCAGGCAAGAATACTGGAGTGGGTGACAACCCACTTTTCCTTCTCCAGGGGATCTTTCCAACCCAGGGATCGAAGGCGCGTCTCCTGCATTGGCAGGCAGATTCCTTACCACTGAACCACCAGGGAAGCCTGGTACTTGACTCATAAATGAGCTCTTTATTTGTTAGGAGCAATGCATAGGTAGAGTAGATCTTCTCAGTTGGAAACACAGCATGGAGCCTCCTTCTCCAAGGCTCTGGAAAGGATGGAGTGAAGTTTCCTGATCTGTTCCTCCCTCAACTTCACCCACCCTCCTGCCTCCTCTTCAGAAGCAGGATGCTGTGAAAGGGCTGCAGAACTGGTTTCCCTGGTGCCTGGTGGAACCTTAATTCCTTCCTGTCAGCACATCCCTAGGCCACTCTCTGAGTTAGGATAAGCCCTGGATAAGCCGTTGAACTTCTGGGTAGTTTTCCAAATGAAATTCAACCTCTAGACCTTTGGGGGTTTACCAAGTCTTCTTCACTACCCTAAGCTGAGTTTGGAATGAATTTTCGCTTAATGGATTCTATTTGTGGGTGGGAGAGGCAATGATTGCATTGCTCAGAGTTGCAAACATAACTTCAAATAAGGGAAAAGAACCCAGCAGGAATGTGAGAAGAGATGTGATCCCTGGGAAGGTGTGCCTGAGGAGGTGTGGGGAGATTCTGATCGCCTGTTGAATGGAGATACCATAATCACGTGACAGAGGTCAGCTCCTGACAGGAGAGTTGTGTTTGAGTGGTGGTTTAAAAAAATAATGTGGCTGACAAAGAATATGAAAGATGTTGCTTCGAAGTACGGTGAAGCTGACTATGAAATGTTCAGGATGAATGACTGAGTACTGATTAGCTGGGAGAAAGGCAGTAAAACATTAAAAGTAGAATTTATAGGAACAGCATCCCAAGTAAGTGGGACTATGCTTCCTGCTGGATTATTGCAAGGAATTTTCTTTGGGGGAAATTCCCATTGAATTCTGTGACTTGTGAATCTGGATCTAGGTCTGCAAATGTAATAAGAATGGAAAGAGAACGTCTTAAAATACCAAGATATCTTTAAGAATGATCATTTTTACCTCGTTATTAACAACTCATTAGCATAAATCTTTACATTGCAGTTTGTCTGGCAGTGTGTTGCTGCTTTTGTATGGGGATGGAAACGCGTGTGCAGCCACTGTGTGCCCAAGGTGTGGCCCTACTTCATGGCACGTGTCTTATTTGGTAAATGAACAGGCTCCAGATATGTGTGCAAACAGGACCTCTCTCCATATATTTATTTTCTTAATGTTGTAAATAGCAAGAGTTTATTCAGGTTTGGCAATCATTCTACTTTGGACTAAGTCTATTTTTCTTTGAAGATGACACTTGTTTCCCCAAACAGAAAAATGTCATCACCAATATCTCCTTAACCACAAATAAATGATCATTTCATTGAAAGAGGGATGACTTCATATCTCCACATATGAAAATGCAAAGAGAAAAACTGAAGGGCAAAATAACTTTTTTTAGGTTTTTTTTTTTTTAATGTGGACCATTTTTAAAGTCTTTATTGAATCTGTTACAGCATTGCTTCTGTTTTATGTTTTGTTTTTTTGGCCATGAGGCATATGAGATGTTAGCTTCCCTGACCAGGGATCAAACCCACATCTCCCACATTGGAAGGTGAAGTTCTAACCACTGGACTGCCGGGGAAGTCCCAAAATAGCAATTAAAAACAATTGATGTGACAGTGATAACACAAATGTTTTCCTCAACCAGGGAAGCAGATCTACCTGCTATGACTTGGGCATGTCCTTTTTTTGTCTCTTCTCTTTGTACATATATTCCAACTTCCATGCAGTCTGTTCCCTTGTCTGTGAATCTGTAAATGTTGTTCAGCTCATGGTAGTGCATATCCTGTGAAATTAGACAGTGGAAGAGAATTAGCTAAGGCCCAGAAAACTCACAGACTTCTTATAATCTGCAAGCATTATGTGTAAATCTATACAATTTCAGCATGAAGGACCTTGACCACACATATGAACTAGGAACTGGGATGGAAATTGATAATAATGGTGGCTATCTGTCATCCAACAGAAATATGAAGTTTACCTCCTTTTTAGTTTGCTCTATAATTTACCTGCTTTGGATCCACCCATAAACACTTTTCATTTCCAAGGAGGACAGTTTTTTAAATTGGAGTATAGTTGATTTGTAATGTTGTGTTAGTTTCAAGTGTAGAGCAAAGTGCTTTAGCTATACACATATATAATTTTTCAAATTGTTTTCCATTGTAGGTTATTATAAGATGCTGAGTATAGTTCCCTGTCCTATACAGTAGGTCCTTGTTGTTGACCTCGGTTATATATAGTAGTGTGTGTATCTGTTAATTGCAAATCCCTAATTTATCCCTCCCACTCCTTTCCCTTTGGTAACTATAAGTTTGCTTTCTATTGTCCGTGAATTTGTTTCTGTTTTATAAATACATTCATTTGCACTATTTTTGGATTCCACATATAAGTGATATAATATTTGTCTTTGTTTGACTTCACTTAGTATGATAATATCCAGGTGCAGCTATGTTGCTGCAAATGACATTATTTCTTTCTTTTGGCAGCTAATATTCCATTGTATGTAAATATCATGTCTTCTTTATGCATCTGTTATGGGCATTTAGGTTGCTACTATGTCTTGGCTGTTGTAAATAGTGCTGCTATAAACACTGAGGTGCATGCATCTTTGAGAAATATGGTTTTCTCCAAATATATGCCCAGGAGTGGGATTGCAGGATCATATGGCAATTCTATTTTTAGTTTTTTAAGGAACCTCCATACTGTTCTCCATAGTGGCTGCACCAATTTACATTCCCACCAACAGTGTAGGAAGGTTTCCTTCTCTCCACACCCTCTCCAGCATTTATTATTTGTACACATTTTAATGATGGCCATTCTGATCAATGTGAAGAGATCCCTCAGTGTAGTTTTGATTTGAATTTCTCTAATAATTAACGATATTGAGCATCTTTTCACATGCCCACTGGCCATCTATTAATATATGTAGGACCAATTGTTAAAAATGGCTTCAATGAGCTATTTTGCATTTTCCCAGGTGGTGTGTCCTTGGACAGATGGGTTTATTGAGGGCAGATGCAGAGACTCTGTGTAACAACACAGAACCAAGAAGGTCATGTAAACCTTACAGTCCTCACCTGAGTCCAGCCCTGGATCTGCTCCATTTCTAATTCCTCACTGGGTTTTCTTAATCGCACTGAGGTATTTTCTTACCCTGATCGCAATGTTTGCCTTAAATCTCATAAAGCTCGCTGTGTTCCTGCTGCTCTCAGAGTCTCCTGCTTTGTGAACTATGAGGTTTAGTGCATTGGGACTATCTGTGCACATTGCATTCACTTAAAAAGGGAAAATCCTTTCAAACAGCTCCAGCTATAGAAAATCAATTTAGTTTATTTAGGAGGAAATGAGAAACTTGCATTGTAGGTGTGGAGTCTTACAACCATTCTGACTGGTAAAGTGTTCTTAAGGGGGTGGTTGGAAGAGTATGGGATCGCTGCAGCCAAAATTATTTTTGCGAGCACATTTCCAAACTCATGATCATGTTTTGGTAAGAAAAATCCCTATCCTTCTTAAGTTCTCAGGCTTCCCTCACTCCCAATTCTGGAACCCGTGTCAGGCTGTTCTGTGGCTCAGTTCTTGGTGATATGTTTTCAATTTGAGTCAACTTGATGAGAGAAAAATTACTAAAAAGTGGGAATGAGCTGTGAGGTGAACAGGGTTTTCCTATCAAAGTGGAGGTATTTTTAAAAGCATTTATTATTTCAAACTAAAACATTTATAGAAAGCCATGAGTGTGAAGTGTATGGTTACCAGTTGTGGATTGCTGCATTGAAAAAGTCAAGTTCCTAGGAAATATTAACTGAGGCTCTGGCTAACAAGAAGTTGGATCGAGGGAATAATTTGGTTCAGAAGACATGGCAGCTTAAAACAATAGTTTACTAATGTAGTAGAAACCAGCAAATAGCATTCATAAATGTTGCCATGATTGAGACAGCATTTGGGGTCTTAAATGGAAACAATTCTGTCATTAACAGAATTGAAATGCTGAATGTATATATCTTATACATGTGTATGTCAGAAGTGAGAAAAATCACTCCTCCGTTTTCTATGTTTTATGGCCTCTGATGTAATATGGTTATTTTTTTTTCAGTGTTGAAAATTATAACTATATCATTTTCATCACATTTGTTCCATAGTACAGAAGTATTTGATGGAATTCCCAGGTGGTTCAGTGGTAAAGAATCTGCCTGTGGTACAGGAGACGCTGGTTCGATCCCTGGGTTGGGAAGATCCCCTGGAGAAGGAAATGGCAACCCACGTCAATATTCTTGCCTGGGAAATCCCATGGACAGAGAAGCCTAGTGGGCTTCTGTGGGGTTGCAAAGAGTCAGACACGACTTGGGGACTAAACAACAAAAAGCAATAAAATATTTAGCTTAGAAGCAAAAAAGTCTGGTTTCAACTGTGGATTAAAGAGATGTTGTAGAGTTAAGTTCACTTTCTTAGGGAAGGTCAGTCTTGTGTGGCATCTCTGGAAATTTGTTTGGAACTTATAAAATTCTCTTATCACGGAACTGCTGGAGATCTGAGAGAAATGTGTTTAATCACATTGGATGGGAATGCCCCTTTTTGTGTAAGTTCTTAGTTCACAATGTTTCTTCTCACTCAGCTAAGCAGCCTGGGTTCATTCTGCAACAATGCATATGGTGTGTTGTTAGATAAATAGCCAGCTGCAAACTGTGTTTATGGTATATGATTCTACATAGGCATAAAATTTTATGCATGTGCATGCTGGTGCATGTGTATAAAAAGAAAGATGACTTGAAGGTTGTTAATACTTAACTCTGGGTGGTGGGTTTTGGATGATTATTGTTTTCTTTGTACAGTTTCTAGAGTGGTCCATTTTCTTTTGTTATTATGAAATGTCATACATTTGTCCAGTTTAAAGAGCAATAATATAATGACTACCCACTGCCTGGCTGAAAAATAGAATATTGCTTTATCTTAGAAGCCAAGCCTTCCTCTGTCCCTATCTCTTTCATGGAGGTCATTGCTTGGCTGAATTTTTTTGTGCTAATCATTCCTTTATTTTTCTATATGGTTTACCCACCTGTGTCTCCCTCTGCTCTCCTTTCTTTTTTTAAAGCAATAATTGTATTTATTTATTTTTGACTGTGCTGGGTCTTCGTTGCTGCACGTGGGTTTTTCTCTCATTGCGGTGAGCAGGGACTACTCTCTAGTTGCAGAGCACAGACTTCTCATTGTGGTGGCTGCTCTTGTTGCAGAGTAGGGGCTTTGGAGCATGCGGGCTCAGTGGTTGTGGATCGCGGACTCTTAGAGTGCAGGCTGAATAGTTGTGGAGCTTGGGCTTAGTTGCTCTGCATCATGTGGGATCTTTCTGGACCAGAGATCCAACCCTCGTCTGCTGAATTGACAGGTGGATTCTTAATTACTGAGCTACCAGAGAAGCCCTCCACTCTCCTTTCTCTGCAGACATTCCCTGCACTGGCCTCTTTGTGTTTCTGCAACACACTGGGGACCCTCCTACCTCAGGGCATTTGCACTTGCTGTCCCCACTGCCTGGACTGCTCTTCCTCCTTATCTGGCTCATCCCCTCACTGCCTTCAGGTCTGAACTCCAGTATTACGTTCTTGATGAGAATTTCCCCTACTGTTTTCTGTGAAATTGTTAATTCCAAGACCCTATATTTCCTACTCTCTTTCGCTACTTTGCTTTTTCTGTATATACTTACATTATCTAATACATTATACTTTTCACATTTTCACTTTGTCTTTTTTCTGTCTTCACTGGAATGTAAGGTCTGTTTTCACAACTGTGTTCTAGTTGAATGGTATTGGCACAGAGTAGGCACTCAATATTTGTATTTGTGAAGAGAATAAATGAACATGTGTATGAAAACATGCTGTTACTACTACCTTATATTACTTTTCTTAGACTACTCTAGTTCCAACCCATATTTTAATTAGAACAACATATTTGTCATTACATAAAAGCATTTCCATGTGTTTTCTTTTTCTGTACCACAGTTTGAATTTTGCCTTTACTAAGCTTAAGAAGTAACATGTTGAGTGCAAATTTAATCATTTCTGACTGGCACTTGGAGAAAAGAGCTTCTTGCGTTAGAAAGTGAAAAATCTTCAGATATTCCAGATATATTCTCTTTGAGGAAATGTCTCAGGAAGAGCTTTTAAATCTATCTTTGTGTGATCTACACATCCAAAAAGCAAAGAAATCTTTGAGTAGCAAGACTTATCATGAGATTCAGCTCAGTTCAGTCACTCAGTCGTGTCTGACTCTTTCTGACCCCATGAACTGCAGCCCACCAGGCTTCCCTGTCCATTACCAAATTCCAGAGCTTGTTCAGACTCAGGTTTATTGAGTCGGTGATGCTATCCAACCATCTCATCCTCTGTAGTCCCCGTCTCCTCCTGCTTTCAGTCTTTCCCAGCATCAGGGTCTTTTCCAATGAGTCAATTCTTCCCATCATGTGGCCAAAGTGTTGGAGTTTCAGCTTCAGCATCAGTCCTTCCAATGAATATTCAGGACTGATTTCCTTTGGGGTGGACTGGTCGAATCTCCTTGCTGTCCAAGGGACTCTCAAGAGTCTTCTCCAACACCACAGTTCAAAAGCATCAATTCTTCGATGCTCAAGTTTCTCTATGGTCCAGCTCTCACATCGATACATGACCACTGGAAAAACCATAGCCTTGACCAGATGGACCTTTGTTGGCAAAGTAATGTCTCTGCTTTTTAACATGCTGTTTAGGTTGGTCATAACTTTCCTTCCAAGGAGCAAGCATCTTTTAATTTCAAGACTGTAGTCACCATCTGCAGTGATTTTGGAGCCCAGAAAAATGAAGTCTGCCACTGTTTCCATTGTATCCTTATCTATTTGCCATGAAGTGATAGGACCAGATGTCATGATCTTCATTTTTGAATGTTGAGTTTTAAGCCAAATTTTTCACTCTCCTCTTTCACTTTCATCAAGAGGCTCTTTAGTTCCTCTTCGCTTTCTACCTTGAGGGTGGTGTCAGCTGCGTATCTGAGATTATTGATATTTCTCCAGTAGTCTTAATTCCAGCTTAGGGCTGCTTTTACATTTGAGGTGGATGGTCACCTCCATTAGACCTCAGTTGATCTAACCCAGTTCTTCATCTTGATCTTCAGATATCAATACTTGAGTGAACATTTGGGTCAGGTGGTCTACACTGCATGTATATTTCCTTTTCCTTCTTTGACTTCATTAAATATTAGTAAGTTTTCTCGGCAGAAGGAAGAAAAGAAAGTGAAAGTGTGACTCCATGGACTGTAGCCTACCAAACTCCTCTGTCCATGGAATCCTCTAGGCAAGAATACTGGAGTGGGTTACCATTTCCTTCTCCAGCAATCTTCCCGACCCAGGGATTGAATCCAGGTCTCCTGCATTGTAGGCCGACTCCCTACTGACTGAGCCACCAGGGAAGAATTGTTATCTCTTACTGTGCCAGCAGAAGGAAGATGGAGAGTCAGTTAATCTGTCTGGATGCCTGTTTTTATAATGTTTTACTGGAACACATCTTCTCCCATTTGGTTATGTGTTGTATGTGAATATTTTCTATGCCTACATTCGTTCTGTGACAGTAGAACTGAGGAATTGTAACACTGGCCATATGACTTCTGAAGCTTATTTTCTTCTGGCCCTGGTTAGAAAATGTATGGATCCCTGACACCAAACTATAACCAACATGAAACAGAGTCAAGCCAAAGGCAATTAGCCTTGTGAAAGAGGAGAAAACAAAGGTATTCAATTGGGACTTCCCTGGTGGTCCAGTGATTTTCTGGGCTCCAAAAACACTGCAGTTGGTGGCTGCAGCCAAGAAATTAAATGACGCTTGCTCCTTGGAAGAAAAGCTATGACCAACTTAGACAGCATATTAAAAAGCAGAGACATTACTTTACCAATAAAGATTGTCTAGTCATTCTATGGTTTTTCCAGTAGTCATGTATGGATGAGAGAGTTGGACCATGATGCATGACTGAAGGCAGAAGGGAACAACAGAGGATGAGGTGGTTAGATGGCATCGCCGACTCAATGGACATGAGTTTGAGTAAACTCAGGAAGTTGGTGATGGACAGGGAAGCCTGGCGTGCTGCAGTCCATGGGGTCGCAAAGAGTTGGACACAACTGAGCAACTGAACTGAACTGGTGGTCCAGTGGTTAAGACTTCACCTTCCAAGTCAGGGGAGGCAGGTTTGATTTCTGATTGGGGAGCTGAGATCCCTCATGCCTCATAGTAAAAAACCAAAACATAAAACAGAAATAAATGTGTTCAATAATTCATAGGAACTCAGTCCCTAGTTAATAGACAATTACATATTTTTTTAATTTTTACAATGGCTTGGTCTTGTTGCATTATTTGTAAACATAAGCTTTCTAAATATGATCATTTATTCTCACTGACATATTGAAATTCAAAGCTGTTTTGTTTTAATTATGGATTGATTTTCTTTTTTTTTTTTTGGATTGATTTTCAAGTAGCAGTGACTTCTGCCACTCATTTACAGTTGCTTTGCAGCTTTTTAGATCAAGTGCTATTCTGTAATAGGCACCACTGCATTTTTATAACACAAATTACACTATAACTTACCTGTTTTGTATATGTGTCTTTTAATATGTGATTGAAATTTGTTGTAGTGATTGGTTTTGATGAAATCATATCTCTTTAAACATAACTACTTCACAGTGGAAAGATAGGTAGCATTAATGCTGTAGTTAATTTGGTCACCTAATCAGGTTTTATAAGAACAACTTGTTTCCTGGATTTTTTAAAAGTACAGATAGCACCTACAGATTTAATGTATCTTATTTGTGGAATATCAAGATAGATTATATTGAAACGTCTCTTGAGATGTGTGAAAAATGATAAAAATTAAGTACTTGTTAAACACTTGAGAAGCTTTCAGAATGTGTTTTCTGCATTTGGATTCTCCAGGAAGGTCCTACTTAGATTTGTCATCTGTTTGAATTAATGAGGTAGGTATAATAGAGACAAAGTGACAAACCCAGCCTTCAAATATTTATTGGGAAATACAAGGCCATGTCACATTTTTAGTATATAATGCAGCCTTAACAGTCTGAAAGAGTAGGTTCACTGTAAATATTTCACAGTCAGATTTATGTAGGTACTATGGAAAACAGGAGACTTTTGCCTATAACGTAGGCATAAACATATAGCCATTAATTCATAAGTAGAAGACTGTATCTGGCACTGCATTGCTGCAGTAATTTTTTTTCCTTTAATCAAAAAGTAATAATAACAGAATTAACCAATTGTGGAGTCTCATGTGTGCCACACTTGTTCTGTGCGCTTTCTGAGCATTGTGTCTTGGTGTCACGTGTCTTTTACGAGATCCTTCCAGCTTTATTTTGCTGATGAGGAAAGAGGCTTAGAGAGGTTAAGTAATATCTCAGAAACACAGAGAGGAAGTCATGGCACCCAGTTTTGACTGATCCAATCTATCATATCTGGAAGTGTAGCGCTGAATCTCTGCAGTGTGCAACCACCCTCAATAGGTATTCAACTCAGTTCAGTTCAGTCGCTCAGTCGTGTCGGACTCTTTGCGACCCCATGAACCGCAGCACGCCAGGCCTCCCTGTCCATCACCAACTCCCTGAGTTTACCCAAACTCATGTCCATTGAGTCGGCGATGCCATCTAACCATCTCATCCTCTGTCATCCCTTTCTCCTGCCTTCAATCTTTCCCAGCATCAGGGTCTTTTCAAATGAGTCAGTTCTTCCCATCAGGTGGCCAAAATATTGGAGTTTCAGCTTCAACATCAGTCCTTCCAATGAACACCCAGGACTGATTTCCTTTAGGATGGACTGGTTGGATCTCCTTGCAGTCTAATGGACTCTCAAGAGTCTTCTCCAACACCACAGTTCAAAAGCATCATTTCTTCAGCACTCAGCTTTCTTTATAGTCCAACTCTCACATCTGTACATGACTACTGAAAAAACCATAGCCTTGACTAGATGGACCTTTGTTGCCAAAGTAATGTCTCTGCTTTTTAATATGCTGCCTAGGTTGGTCATAACTTTCCTTCCAAGGAGTAAGCGACTTTTAATTGCATGACTGCAATCACCATCTGCAGTGATTTTGGAACCCAAAAAAATAAAGTCAGCCACTGTTTCCACTGTTTCCCCATCTATTTGCCATGAAGTGATGGGACCGGATGCCATGATCTTAGTTTTCTGTATTTTGAGCTTTAAGCCAACTTTTTCACTCTCCTCTTTCACTTTCATCAAGAGGCTCTTTAGTTCTTCTTCACTTTCTGCCATAAGGGTGGTGTCATCTGCATCTCTGAGGTTATTGATATTTCTCCCGGCAATCTTGATTCCAGCTTGTGCTTCATCCAGCCCAGCATGTCTAATGATGTACTCTGCATATAAGTTAAATAAACAGGGTGATAATATATAGCCTTGATGTACTCCTTTTCCTATTTGGAACCAGTATGTTGTTCCATGTCCAGTTCTAACTGTTGCTTCCTGACCTGCGTACAGGTTTCTCAAGAGGCAGGTCAGGTGGTCTGGTATTCCCATCTCCTTCAGAATTTTCCACAGTTTATTGTGATTCACAGAGTCAAAGGTTTTGGCATAGTCAATAAAGAAGAAGTAGATGTTTTACTGAAACTCTCTTGCTTTTTGGATGATCCAGCAGATGTTGGCAATTTCATTTCTGGTTCCTCTGCCTTTTCTGAAACCAGCTTGAACATCTTGACGTTCACGGCTCACATACTGCTGAAGCTTGGCTTGGAGAATTTTGAGCATTACTTTACTAGCGTGTGAGATGAGTGCAATTGTGCAGTAGTTTGAGCATTCTTTGGCATTGCCTTTCTTTGGGATTGGAATGAAAACTGACCTTTTCCAGTCCTCTGGCCACTGCTGAGTTTTCCCAGTTTGCTGGCATATTGAGTGCAGCACTTTCACAGCATCATCTTTAAGGATTTGGAATAGCTCATCTGGAATTCCATCACCTCCACTAGCTTTGTTCGTAGTGACACTTCCTAAGGCCCACTTGACTTCACATTCCAGGATATCTGGCTCTAGGTGAGTGATCACACCATTGTGATCATCTGGGTCGTGAAGATCTTTTTTGTATAGTTCTTTTGTGTATTGTTGCCACCTCTTCTTAATATCTTCTGCTTCTCTTAGGTCCATACCATTTCCGTTCTTTATTGAGCCCATCTTTGCATGAAATGTTCCCTTGGTATCTGTAATTTTCTTGAAGAGATCTCTAGTCTTTCCCATTCTATTGTTTTCCTCTATTTCTTTGCACTGATCACTGAGGAAGGCTTTCTTATCTCTCCTTGCTATTCCTTGGAAATCTGCATTCAATAGATGTATCTTAGCTTATTGATTATGGGAAAGTATTTAAATGAATCTTGTGTCCAAATCTGTTTTTATGTCTTATACAAAATAGTTAAAAACAGAATTCTCTTCTACCTTCTATCACCATCAACCCTGCCTCTTTTATATTTGCATAGTTCATTACCTTTTGGAGATCATTCTAAATTAAATTAAAACCTGTTTTTTTTTTTTTCAAAGCATTACAGTCATCCTTCTTATTTATCCTTTTCCTAGATTCTTAAATGTGATGTTGTAAATCTCATTTTTCATTCCTGCCTCAAAAGGTGCTTTCTCATTAAAAGAAATAAAAAGAAACGTGGAAATTCCAGGGTTGCTGCAGACAGCTGTACTTTGTTGAGTTGACTTAGGTCTGGAAGGTGTTCATTCTACTAGACATTTCTGGAAACAAATATTTTAGCTTGATTTATGGTGCTGAAATAATTATTGTTATTTTACGAATCCCATGTACTTCCATTGGAAGAACATTTGGAAAGCATCTTCCAATTGTCCAAGCACCGTTCCCTGCCCTAAATGACTTCCATTTAATTAAACCAGGTGGTACTTTGTGTCAACAGATTTTAGATAATACTTCTAAGGAGACTTGAAGGTGAAACGTACAATTTAGCAGGACATATTATCAGTGTAATGCCATCAGTATGTATATGACAGGTCATTGATAAGCACCTTCTTTGTACAGTTTTATGTGCAGACAATTGTTCTGGCATCTAGACAGCATCTGGAGGGTGCACTCTCCCTCCAGGATGGGAAACTTTGGGGAAGAACCGAGGTGTTTTTTAAGTTGACCTCTTTCTTCCTCTCCCAGCTCAATGAGCAGAGAATTATTTTGCAGCATCTAGAAGTCGAAGTGTGCAATCATGTTGCCCACTCAGGGCACATCTGACTGAATTTCCACTTACTCCTTTGGAAGCACATGGAGAAATGAAGGTGAAATTTTTTCACAAGCAGTTAATAGATTCAGCAACACTTGCATAATTATTTCAATCATTAATAAAATATTATTGACTACCTCATTCCAGAAAATATAGTCTACCTCACTCTAGAAAAGTCTTGGGTGATGCACTTGAATGTGTCAAATAAAGTTAAAATTCTGCAGTAATAGGAAGTCAGGACAGAGGAAATATTACATGACAATTGAGGCTGGGAGAATCAGGGCAGGACCATTCATGTAGAAGTGAATAATGTGGAGGTCCATGTGGCATTGAACTTCCTGTGATTGACTTGGAAAGGGAATCTTGCCTGGTAAAATCTAAATTTAATTAACTGAGAAGAAACTATGCAAACATTTCAGTGCTTTTCCCCCCATTGTTTTGAAAGTCACAAAGGGTCAAAGCTTTTGTAAGTCCCATCTTGTCATGGTGGTCATTTTGAGGGAAATTAATTGATTCTTTCCTGCCACAGATAACATAACTAAATGGATCATTCCATTCCATTAAATGGCACCTAGGAAAAAAATTCCTCTCACAGTGTAGTCAATTTAGATCTGCAGAATGGACGCACTTGGTAGAATCTGGCTGGTCCTCTTTAGTTTAGTTATAGGGACCAGCGATGCTGTTGAGAACTCCAGGAAGAGATATTCACATCTTTCTCTATTTCCCCCTTAGTATCCCTCTTCTGAGTCTAGTATTTGTACTGTGGTCACTGTCTCAGATCTCCCTGTTAGGAACTGTGAAAGGTCTGATATCTTACACTACTTGCAAGCTGACAAGTGAACCTGACCTCGTTCATGACTCGCAGAAGCAGCAGCCGGAGGATCCCACACTCAAGCTCCACAGGCCACGTAGAGAGGGCGAGGGATGCCCGCACAGTCGGTGGGTTGCAGCGGTCCCCAGTCTTTGGCATCAGGGACTGGTTTCATGGAAGACAATTTTTCCGTGAATGGGAGTGGAGGGGAAGGTTTCAGGAAGATTCAAGCACATTACATTTATTGTGCACTTTATTTCTATTACCATTACATCAGCTCCACCTCAGATCATCAGGTATTAGATCCCAGAGGTTGGTTACCCCTGATTACGGGAGAGGAACCCTGAGCTTAAGAAACCCGCCTATCTTGATATTTTATCATGGGCAGTAAGCATGCTGCTCCTTCATCCAAGAGAAAGGCATTTGTTTCTGTCTTGCCAGGTCGTCAGTTGTACAAACATCCTTAGTTTGAAACAGTGGCAATTAGTGCTTTTTCTTGTAAGAAATGCAGAAATGTGATAGGCCCACAGAGAATAGCCTTATAACAGTACCCCACTTCTTTATATCTACCTAAATACTATCTATCCCTGAAAATGAACATTTTCAGAGCTGCTTTTTTTTCAGACTTCTTGATGCCTGTATTTTATTTTAACTAAAAAACTTTTTACTGGAGTATAGTTGATTTCCAATGTTGTGTTTAGTATCTACTCTACAGCAAAGTCAATCAGTTATGCGTATGCATATAGTCACTCATTTTTAAGATTCTTTTCCCATACAGGCCATTATAGAGTATTGAGTAGAGGTCCTTGTGCCATACAGTAGGTCCTTATTAGTTATCTATTTTATATATATATAGTAGTATGTATATGTCAATCCCAATCTCCCAATTTATCCCTCCTCCTCCTGAGTGCTTGTGTACTAAGTCACTTCACACACGACTCTTTGGGACTATATGGACTGTAGCCACCAGGTTCCTCTGTCCATGGGATTCTCCAGGCAAGAATACTGGAGTGGGTTCCCATGCAACCCAGGGATACCATGCTCCTCCAGGGCATCTTCCCACCCAGGGGTCGAATCCATGTCTCTTTCATCTCCTGCATTGGCAGGTGGGTTCTTTACTGCTAGTACCACCTGGGAAGCCCCCTCTTCCCCTTTATCCTGTGGTAAACATATGTTTGTTTTCTATATCTGCAACTTTATTTCTATTTTATAGATAAATTCATTTGTACCCTTACATTTTAGAGAAATCTCTTTCTGGATTTTTATTGTAGACTTTACCAAGATTTTGTTATTAATCTTCTAATATACACTTCTTTGTTTTTAATGGTTTCTTATGAGTCAACATCTTTTTCTCAAAGGTTTTTGAGGGTAGAAACCAGAAACCACCTTTGGAGCTTGTTTTGTATCCACTATAGTACCCGATATTGTAGATGGTTTTATATATATAAGAAAGTGCCACAGTTGGAAAGGTAGTCCATGGTAACACAGTGATAAATAATTGCTCATAATTTCCAATTTGTCATGCTACAATGACCAAAAACACAGAATCCCTCACTAAGAATCTGAAAGTTTTTATGATTTCATAGCTGTAGCATGCCAAGATTCTATAGCTAACTCTTGGCTTGGCTTCACTGGAGTTTAATCATGGCATGCTGTTGATTCGTGTTGATTTATCTCTGATTAAACATAAGGGATGGAAGGAACTCTCATGATACAAGTGTGGCTCTATTTTTATCCAAAAGCTTTTTCTATAAATAGGGCCAGTCATGTGCAGAAGACAGGTGGCAGCAAGGTGGAAGGCTAAATTGTGGATGAACACAATTCATGTCCATGTTAATTAAGCAAGCAGCAAGTTCCATGTTTGTTGAAAATTAACTAGATATCTGCACTGGGCAAGTCTTTTCATCTTGGTTCCTGGTACAGAACCAGAGACTGAGACCAGTATGTGTACTGGAAATGTCAGGAACCGAAGTAAATATTTTTCCTTTTTTTCTTCTGTATATCTATGAAAAAGCAAGACATGTTTTGAAATGGAATTAGAAGGCTCCCCTATAGAAGGCAATTTTATAGATGTGTCAGAGGCGCTTTAGCTTCATGGGCAGCATAGGCTTTGGAAGCAGGGTTAAAATCTGGACTGCACCACTGAGTCAGGTTAAATTACATGAGTTTGCTGAGTTATCAGCAAATGTGGAAAATAAAGCCTACTTCCTGGAGAATTAAATGATATAATGGATGGCAAGCACCCAGTGGATGTACATCTGATACATACACTTGAGTCCCCAAATGGTAATTTTCATTATTATTAATATTAAACAATTGAGTTGTAAAGAAGTTTCAAGGCTGGAAAAGTGGGGAGAAGTTACCTCCCCACTTCAGTTGAAGAGGAATTAAGAAGGGCAGAATTGGGGGAAGGGTATTCCTGGTGGCTCAGTGGTAAAGAATCCACCTGCCAATGCAGGAGACCTAGATTCGATCTCTGGGATGGGAATACCCTTTGGAGAAGGAAATGGCAATCTGTTCCAGTATTCTTGCCTGGGAAATCCCATGGACAGAGGAACCTAGTGGGCTACAGTCCATGGGGTTGCAGAGTTGGACACAACTTATTGACTAACCAACAACAAAACAAAGGGTTGGGAGGGAGGGATGAATTGGCAGAGAATGGCAGATGTTCAGGGCAGTGAAACAATTCTGTGTTGCTATAAAGGTGGATACATGTCATTGTATGTTTATTCAAACACATAGGATGTACAAGGCCAAGAGTGGACACTAATGTGGTGGTTATGATGTGTGCTGTAGATTCATGCATAGTAACAGATGGGGCTTCTTTGGCAGTCCAGTGCTTGGGAATTTGCCTTGCAGAGCAAGGGACACCGGTTTGATCTCTGGTCTGGGAAGATCCCACATGTCTCAAGGCAGCTAGGTCTGTGTGCTGCAACTACTGAGCCCACTCATCCTAGAACAGGTGCTCCTGTGCTCCGCAACAAGAGGAGCCACCACGAGAAGCCCGAACACCCCAACTAGAGAGTAGTAGAGAGAAAGCTCACGTGCAGTGATGAAGACCCAACACAGCCAACAAAAAAATAAAAAAAATAAATTAAAAAATTTAAAAAATAGTAACAAATGTAGTACTGGAGTAGACAGTGATGATGGGGGAGGCGATGCAGGGCAGGGGGAGGGGGAGAAGGGACAATCTCTGTACTTTTTGCTCAATTTTGCTGTGAGCCTGAAAGTGCTCTAAAAATTAAAGTCTCTAAAGTGCTCTAAAAATAAAAAAAAAACATCCTTAGAAGCAGCCTTCAAACAGGAAATAGGCCAAGGGATGCAGGAAGATTTTAACTAAAAGCCAGGGCACCCACCAGGTTTCAGAGATAAAGGGGAAAAGATGACAACCCTTCATCAGGTTGCCCTGATTACTGATGGATTAAATGAAGAATCTCAATTTTCTGGACCACAAAGAAAGCATATTAAATTTTGTAACCCTATCGATCTTTGTAAATTTTCTATGCTAAAAGTGGACAACTCATTCATAGAGGCTTTGCCCAAGCTGACTTTTTTGTATTTCTTACTTGCTTTTTTAGATAGTTCCATTATAAAACATAAAATCAAAATTATGATGTAGAGAGTAATAGTCTCTTTGTCAAATTGAAATAAGGTAACTGGTAGTTTTCCAAGACAGTCTGAAGGGGGTGAGTTACATTTATGTGATCTAAATCCATTGGTTAAATGCACAGGGATTAACATCTGTTAAAAGAATTGTGCTTAGCATGCAGGTGTTTCAATATTTGCATTTAGTATGTGTTTCAGAAACGGCCTCTGAGAAAAACATTTATACAACAATCTGGTGGTTTTATTGTCTAAATCTGTCAGGACAGTCATTCCGTTACTCAGACTTTGTGACCCTCTTGCAAGCTGTAAACTGTTTAACGAAGTGAGTATATTGAGAAAGATGACAGACTTTCAAACTCTGGGGAAAGAGTCTTATATGAGAAGAATCAGCTTTTCCCCTGGAGACAGGGCCTAATATGTGAACAGCAAAAACAATTACATTGGTGATTTCAGGAAGTCCAATAAATTTCATGGCAGAGCCCCACTTTTGAAATATTACATCACTCAGCAAAAGTTCAGGCTCATATATTAGCTGAAATGAACTAATCATGAATTAATTACCATCAGTTCATTTTTGTGAATGAACTGCAGAGGTGGGGCTCTGGTTTCAGCGCGGTCAGCGCCTTGCAGCTTAACTGTGCTGCGCTATAAGTGTCCCTGTGCCCACGGGGGAGGGCACCTGGGGGTGGACTCCATCCAGCAGATCAGGGGATCCCCTCTCATTGTGGGGTTTGCCACCATTCCCTAATCTACCTTGTTAAAATAAGTTGTACTCTGGGCATTTGTTTTGTAGGTAAAGCGGGGGAAATAAATGCAGCATTTCTCCAGGGATTTGTGGCTTAAAATTAGACAGAAAATAGAGGAATCAATTGGTTTTGCACCCTGCCAGATTATCTTCCGAGCTAATGAAAACTTGGGAAAAGAATTAGAAATGATTTCTGCTTTATGAAAACCACACATAGCAATGATAGTATAGGATGGCTCACTTTGGCTTAATTACTTTTTAAGTACCTTTAATGTCTTGAGGGCATGTGGACAGCCAGTCAGAAATCGTGTTTTGTGTATAAATAGCAATGAGCTTTTGATGTTAATATCTGCCATGCGACTTGCTCTTCACAAGGACTCTGTGTTCTGACTTCTAGATAGTTCCTGAATCAAGGTGATTTCAGGTCACTTTGGAAACTCATCCAGGAAATTTCAGTTGAAGCAGATTTTCAGAGACCTTATGGCTTCAGAGTTGGACCATAAAGAAGGCTGAGCGCCAAAGACTTGATATTTTCAAACTGTGGTGCTGGAGAAGACTCTTGAGAGTTCCATGGACAGCAAGGAGATCAAACCAGCCAATCCTAAAGGAAATTAACCCTGAATATTCACTGGAAGTTCTGATGCTGAAGCTGACGCTCCAATACTTTGGCCACCTGATGCAAAGAACTGACTCACTGGAAAAGACCCTGATGCTGGGAAGGATTGAGGGTAAGAGGAGGCAGAGGGTGACAGAGGATGAGGTGGTTGATGGCATCACTGACTCAATGCACATGAGTTTGAGCAAACTCCAGGAGACGGTGAAGGACAGGGAAACCTGGCATGCTGCAGTCCATGGTGTTGCAAAGAGTCAGACATGACTTAGGGACTAAACAACAACAACAAATGGTTTCAGGTCATTGTCTTCAACAGCTGAGACTGCGTCATGTGGGGTTGCAAGTAGATTTTTGTCTTGATGGTTTCTGGAAAAATCCGTACTTTTCTGGTGTCATAATAGACATCTTCTGTGTTTTCTTCACTGAACATGTTTTATTATTTCTCCCAATTGCTGTTTCCAATCAATCTGATAAACTGTACCTTATCTGTATATCTTCCTTTGGAGATTTGCATGGACCAGAAACATCTCCAGAAATTTTTTGGCAGGGAGACCTATTTTGATAATTAACTCCTGATTTTGCCAGTTATGAGTATGAGAAAAACATACTTTTAGCACTTAATAAATAAGAGTACATTTTAATACCCCAAGTTAAGAAAGATATGATGAGTGAATGAAGAATGGCACTTAGAGTAAATCTGATTTATTACACAGAAACAGTTTCTTATTTTTCTCATTTGGGTGACATGGATTGACATCTAGCAGGAGAGTATTGAGAATCATTGACAGATCTGAAAGTGTCTTTCTCTTGACATCAGGGGACCTGGGTTGGGTGAGGCGCTAACTCCAGTTCAGTTATTGTTTTTTTTTTCCCTGAGATTCTGCCTCTGGGAAGAGGAGATGGGAACTTTGGCCTGGCCTTTCTGGCAAGTTTATTATGAAATTCACATGAAATAATGTATGTAGAAGTTTGGACTATAAAGCATGCTTTTGGACTGTAAAGCATGATGAAAGTGAAGTTGTTTTATTGCAAATTTATGGAAGATGATAATGAGGTATTAGAATCCTCTGGTTAGGCACAGAGTCAGGAATCATCTGAGGAATTGCCTCCTGGTCTCTCCGCTGAGTGTTTGACCTCTCCATGTGCACGGCAG
This sequence comes from Cervus canadensis, assembly GCF_019320065.1. Taxonomy (NCBI): domain Eukaryota; kingdom Metazoa; phylum Chordata; class Mammalia; order Artiodactyla; family Cervidae; genus Cervus; species Cervus canadensis. Next base: position 5,482,103 of record NC_057399.1, on the reverse strand, counting down.
CAATGCCATCTTTGGTCTCTGACTGGTAAAGGATACAGAGATTTTAGTTGAGCTGGGTCAGACCTTTTCCTGAAGCACCTCCTCCTATTGCTACCAGCTCCTTTGAAGAAAGAAATGCTCCTTTTCTTTTCAGTGATAGTCCTTGAGAAAGGCAAACGTAATTCCTGAGATTTTAATTTTTTCCAGGGCAAACGTGTCTATTTCTTTTAATCATTTCTCATGAGGAAAATTCTGAGACCAATGGTCATCCTGTCCTGTTCCTCCCATCTCTCAGGGGCACTAACAATGGCCTTTGTATCCCAGGGATGCTCTGCAGAGCCCATGGAGAGGTGTGGTACCCAACTCCTTGCTCAGCATGTGGTACTGCTCTAAAGACCTTGGGATCCCCTTCCTGTATGTTGTATTCTCTGCTTTCCTTGGGCTTGGCATACACCTCCCTTTACTTCTACTACATTCTATTTAATGCATAGAAGCAACTGAAGTGACTTAATGCACGCACGCACACACACACACACACACACACACACACACACACTAATAAGGCATGTATTTATTTTAAAAAATCACTTACTTTTCCTGGTGTCAAGAGCAAAACCTTATAAAAACTTTGTTTCACCCTATAAATTTGGCCCTGTGCTCAGTTCTAATATCGAGTGCAAGTCTGATTTTTAATTTCTTAAATGATTTTAAATTCATGTAGTACATGTATGAGGAATACAATCCAAAGGGCAAAAAAGTATATGCGGTATAAACCAAGTCTCCTTTTCTGTCTGTATCTCAGAACCTGCCACCTCTCCTCTCCAGATGGAATTGTTACCTGTTTCTTGTATATTCTTCAGAAATGATTTACACACACACACACATTTTTCATATATACACATTGTTCTACATGGTGCTGGATATAATACAGTTGATGAGTAGTCTTTTTTTCTTATGCAAACATACATATTTCATGGGTCACACAAGGTCACATAACCAGATCACATCTAGTGTATTTTAAATGGGAAAGAAAATTGATGTCAATTTGCTTTAATATTTAAATTTTAAATTGGCATTTTGCACCCTTAAAAAAACTGCATCCTTGCTAAATTGCATCTGACTCTTTGTGACCCCATGGACTATAGCCCACCAGGCTCTTCTGTCCATGGGATTCTCCAGGCAAGAATACTGGAGTGGGTTTCCATGCTATTCTCCAGTGGATCTTCCTGACCCAAGGATCAAACCCATGACTTTCATATCTCCAGTATTGGCAAGCAGGTTCTTTACCACTAGGGCCACCTGAGAAGCCCTAAACTCAAGGAAGACTGCAGAACCTGCAAGTCAACCATACATTTTATTTTATTTAAAATTTTTTTGATTTGGACCATTTTTAATGTCTTTATATAATTTATTACAATAGTGCTTCTGTTGTTTCTGCTCTGGTTTTTGGGCCATGAGGCATGTGGAATATTAGTTCCCTGACCAAGGGATCTAACCCACAACCCCTGTACTGGAAGGCGAAGTCCTAACCACTGGACCGCCAGAGAAGTCCTGTCCTTTTCTCTTCTTTGCCCTTGTAAGAGGGAAGGATGGGTGTCTATAAACCTCAGTGTTCTCCAGCACCAACCAACTTTTCTTGCCCTTCCCTCTTGTTTTCTATGACTCACAGTTCTCCTCTATATGTGCATTGACTCTGTGGGTGGTGGTGGGGGTTCGGTGGTGTGGGAACAGAGAAGACGAGAGAGGAAGGAAAGGTAATACCTGATGAATGGGGCTATGTCTATAGTCTCCAAGGTAGTGATGTAAACACATTGACAGTCGAGAATATGAGTGTCACTGCTTCTTATTTCATGGGTAGGGAGTGACTGGAATGGATATTATATCAAGGAAGAGAAGGTGGGTGGGGGCTTCCATTTCACATCCTGCCTCCTCTATTTCTTCCGGTGCATCCTAGACGATTAGTCATCCTTACTACATTGCACAATCATACCTTGTCCATGAACAGCATATTATAATCCACAGTATCCCTATTTTGAAGAGTAGGAAAATGGATTGATGAAATTTCTTTAATTAATTTATTTACAGTTTAGGAGGGCTTCCCTGGTAACTCAGCCGGTAAAAAATCTACCTGCAATGCAGGAGACCCTGGTTCGATTCCTGGGTTGGGAAGATCCCCTGGAGGAGGACATGGCAACCCACTCCAGTATTCTTGCCTGGAGAATCCCCATGGACAGAGGAGCCTGGCGGGCTACAGTCCATGGGTTCCCAAAGAATAGGACATGACTGAGTGACTCAGCACAGCACAGCCCTGATTAGGAAGTTAATAGTACATCGTTCCTAGCCTAAGAGAATGTGGGAACTTCTGGGAGACAGAAGAGATATGGTATCTTTAAACACTAGATGTGTACTGGAGAATCATCAGGGGACCCTTCCCTGTGTGGTGTGGTGCTGCCTTAACCACATATGATTAGATACTAACATGTATTTCCTGAGGCTTTTTAACATTTATTCTGTAAGATGTCCTCTGGCTCCAGATGCGACTGGCTTCCTGGGCTACTGTTTGGGTCAGATCTCAGTGTTTAAAGCAACAAGATAGTGACAGACAAATGATGCCTGTGTAATCGTGTGAATTCTATTTTCCTGAGGTCCATCTCACGATGCCAAAATGGAACAGTTTTCTCACATATTTATTTCTGAGAAAGTGCTGCAAATGAAATCACTATAGATTCATATTTCCACTGAGTCTCCAATAATCTGTGTATCCTGCGACCTACCTCATCTTGCTTCTACAGGTTTATATCTTCAGCGAGAATTTGTTTGCTGAAGCCTTTAGAAAAGAGAAAGGGAGCAAGGGGGAGAGAGAGAGAGAGACAGAGTAGGAGCAGGGAAGGAGGGAGAGAGACTGCAACTTTATTTTTCACTTGACTTCTAAGTCAGGGCAGAGGGGAGACAGTCACCAGCGTTCCTGACATTGATGTCCATGTGATGAGGGCTGTCACGTTACTAAGTTGTTCAGGATTTCAGTGACATTTCTTTAAAAATATAGCAATGGACTGGGAGTTTGGGTTCGCAGATGCAAACTATTACAGTTAAAATGGATAGACAAGATCCTACTATATAGCACAGAGTGTTATTCTTAATATCCTGTGATAAACCATAATGGAAAAGATATATAAAATGGAATAATGGAAAAATATATAAAAAATGAATATACGTGTATGTGTGTGGATAAGTGAAGTGAATCACTTTGCTGCACAGCAGAGATTGGCAAAACTCTGTAAATCAACAATACTTTGATAAAAAGAAATATAAATAGAAATAGAAATTATAACTAATAATAGTAAAAGAAAAGTAACCTACAGATTGAGTGTGCTTAACAAAAAAATCCAGAAAAAACTTATTTCCGATGAGCTTTCCAGTTGTGAAGAATATGTGTTACTGATCTTCATAGAAATAATGACTTCAATCCAGGTTTTCTAAGAAACTGAATGACTGCCCCAGGTTAATGGCCTTGAGGCACTCTCCCAGGCAGCCCTCTATTCTCAGGAAATGCCCCAGTTCTTCATCATTATTGTGTAAATAATACAAAAGTGGTACTAGTTCTCTGGTCAGATGGAAAACATACAACCCTGTTCTCTCCGGAATTTCCTTTATGATGATAAGAATAACATATTAGGGGGAAAATGCAACAATTTGGCTACCTATGCAAATAAATAGTCTTGTTCAAACAAAATTTTTAAACATAATATTAAACAACCTGAGCTCCGTACATCTGTATAAGAAATAGGGGAAGACTGCAGACTCAGAATTCTTAGACAGCTGTAGTTACAGCTGAGCAGATGCAAGTATTGCATCGAGAATAATGCAATTACTGTCATATTAGATATTTCAAGTTAAGATCAGGGTTAAATAGACACATAATTGACTGCTTTAATTGTTGCAAAGAAAAGACTGTACTGAAATTTACTGTTAAAATTAGGACCTTCTCTTCTCATAAAAATATCTTATGTAACTACACTTTAAAGTTTTCCAATATATATTATGATGTATAAGGATTGTATTTTCTTATCTTAAAATATCAAAGGATTTTTATGGTCTTTTCATGGGCTTATTTTGCATTCCAGGATCTTCAAGCAGGCAAATAGTAAAATGAAAACCATGTGCGGGAAATTAGGATCGTAGTTGCCTCAGCCACTGTGGGGGTTACTACTGAGGGGGAAAGGTCTTGGAGGTGCTCTTCTTACTTTGAACAGAGATGTGCGTGCATAACAGCATCCCACGCCACATATTCAGCTGTACAAGTTGTACACGTTAAATATCTCACAATTGTATCTGTTAATTATATGTTACTAAAACTGGAAAAAGGTAAATTTTTAAAAATGCTCTTTCTTGCTGTGAGCGTTCTTTTTATATTTAGAGGATCAGCTCTTTTTCTAAACGATTTTCTAAACAAAGCTTTTGATTAAAAGTCCATCTTGTTCTCATGTATGTGGTTGTTGTTTAATCAATAGGAACATTTCATGCAAAGATGGGCACAAAAAAGGACAGAAATGGTATGGACCTAACAGAAGCAGAAGATATTAGGAAGAGGTGACAATAATACACAGAAGAACTGTACAAAAAAGATCTTTACGACCCAGATAATCACGATGGTGTGATTACTCACCTAGAGCCAGACATCCTAGAATGAGAAGTCAAGTGGGCCTTAGGAAACATCAATATGAACAAAGCTAGTGGAGGTAATGGAATTCCAGTTGAGCTCTTTCAAATCCTGAAAGATGATGCTGTGGAAGTGCTGCACTCAATACGCCAGCAAATTGGGAAAACTCAGCAGTGGCCACAGGACTGGAAAAGGTCAGTTTTCTTTCCAATCCCGAAGAAAGGCAATGCCAAAGAATGCTCAAACTACTGCACAATTGCACTCATCTCACAAGCTAGCAAAATAATGCTCAAAATCCCCCAAGCCAGGCTTCAACAGTACATGAACCATGAACTTCCAGATGTTCAAGCTGGTTTTAGAAAAGGCAGAGGAACCAGAGATGAAACTGCCAACATCTGCTGGATCATTGAAAAAGCAAGAGAGTTCCAGAAAAACATCTACTTCTGCTTTATTGACTATGCCAAAATCTTTGACTCCATGGATCACGCCAAACTGTGGAAAATTCTGAAAGAGATGGGAATACCAGACCACCTGACCTGCCTCCTGAGAAATCTGTAAGCTGGTCAAGAAGCAACAGTGAGAACTGGACATGGAACAACATACTGGTTCCAAATCGGGAAAGGGGTCCGTCAAGGCTGTATACTGTCACCCTGCTTATTTAACTGATATGCAGAGTACATCATGAGAAATGCTGGGCTGGATGAAGCACAAGCTGGAATCAAGATTGCTGGGAGAAATATCAATAACCTCAGATATGCAGATGACACCACATTATGGCAGAAAGCAAAGAAGAACTAAAGAGCCTCTTGATGAGAGTGAAAGAGGAGAGTGAAAAAGTTGGCTTAAAACTCAACATTCAGAAAACTAAGTTCATGGCATCTGGTCCCATCACTTCATGGCAAATAGATGGGGAAACAGCGGAAACAGTGACAGACTTTACTTTTTGGGGCTCCAAAACCACTGCCAGTGGTGGCTGCAGCCATGAAATTAAAAGACACTTGCTCCTTGGAAGAAAAGTTATGACCAACCTAGACAGCATATTAAAAAGCAGAGACATTACTTTGGCAACAAAGGTCCATCTTGTCTTGGTTTTTCCAGCAGTCATATATGGATGTGAGAGTTGGACTATAAAGAAAGCTGAGCACTGAACAACTGATGCTTTTGAACTGTGGTGTTGGAGAAGACTCTTGTGAGTCCCTTGGACTGCAAGGAGATCCAACCAGTCCATCTTAAAGGAGATCAGTCCTGAATATTCTTTGGAAGGACTGATGCTGAAGCTGAAACTCCAATACTTTGGCCACCTGATGGGAAGAACTGACTCATTGGAAAAGACCCTGATGCTGGGAAAGATTGAAGGCGGGAGGAGAAGTGGATGACAGAGGATGAGATGGTTAGATGGCATCACCTACTCAATGGACATGAGTTTGAGTAAACTCTGGGAGTTGGTGGTAGACAGGGAGGCCTTGATGTGCTGCAGTCCATGGGGTCACAAAGAGCTGGACACGACTGAGCGACTGAACTGAACTGAATCACTAAGTCATTGACTCTTTCGTGACCACCTAGACGGTAGCCTGCTGTGCTCCTCAGTCCATGGGATTTCCGAAACAAGAGTACTGGAGTGGGTTAACATTTCCTACTTCAAGGGATCTTCCTGACACAGGGATCGAATCCGAGCCTCCTGTATTGGCAGGCAGATTCTTTAACCACTGAGCCACCAGGGAAGCTCCACATGTGTGATAAGCTACCTCAATTAGAATCTGTTTTCATATTTCCAAATAATTCGATTTTTTAAATTTTCTTTTCTGTTGTGTTAGTCTGACTGTTTATTCATCTGCCATGCTTTGAGTCAGAGAATTGCTAATCACTTCCATCTTGGTTCTTCATAAAGGGGCTATCAGAAATTTTGCATATATTTTACACATACACGTGGATTTTAGAGCCAACTGGTTTAGTACCAGGACCTCATTTACGTATGTATTTTTTGGGGAAAATCACATTACATTTCCATTACCTAGAAAGATGTCTGGTATCTTTTTTGTTGAGTCATCTTGATGAAAAGCGACGGTCGTCTTTCTATTTGTTCAACCTCACTTTTATCTTTCAGGAGTGTCTGTAATGTTCCTTGTGAAGATTTTGTATGTTACTGTTAATGCACAAAATGTCTTTTAGGTTTTGTTGACGTTTTTCCTGTCCTTACATCCTCTGCCTGGTTATTCTTTATACATGTTATGGCTATAGATTTTTGTATAATTTTGTATTTTGCTAACATTCTCAATTATTTTATGATCACTTTATCACTGATTCAGATATTACAAGTAAAGTATTGTATCATGTGCAAACAGTAGCTCCAATTATTTTCTCTGGTTTCATTACATTAGCTAATAAATCTAATTCTGTGTTAATAGTTCAATAAAATAGTAGGCACTTTTGCCTTGTTCAGGATCTTAGTGGATATTCTTCTGCTGTTTACCTAGTAAGTCACTGACTTGTTTTAGAATTGAGGTAATTTATTTTACCAATTTGAAGAAAAATCCATGATTTTCTATTTTACAAAGTGTGTTTTTTTTTTTAATCAGAAGTGGATTTTGAACTGTGGAACTTTTTTCAGTATCTATGTCAATAATCAAATTTTCTAAAGATTTTTTAAAAAGATAGTGGTCATGCTAAAGAATTTCTTAATATTGAATCACTCTTGCTTTCATGTAATAAGCCTTAGTCATGATATATTAATTTTCAAATATGCTATTATAATCTATTTCCTAATGTTTCATTTAAGATATGTTTGCCCCTGGGACTTCCCAGGTGGTCCAGTGGTTAAGACTCAGTGCAGGAGTCTTGGGTTCAATCCCTGGTCAGGGAACTAAGATCTTGCATGCCATGTGTGGCCAAAAAAACTAAAAAAAAAAAGGATTTTGTTTTGTCCCAGTATTTCAAAATGAGACTGGTCTGTGTTTTTATTTGCTATGCTATTTTATCAGGCTTATGTATCTATCCTATATTTCCTTTGTAGTAAAGTTTTTGAAAATGTCTAATTCCAGGGACAGCGGAGCCTGGTGGGCTGCCGTCTATGGGGTCACACAGAGTTGGACATGACTGAAGCGACTTAGCAGCATCCTTGGGAAAATTAAAGTAGCATTGGATTATCTAGCCTTTGAAGTTTTGGCTGAATTCCTTGTGAAACCATCTGCCCATGCTAATTTTTAAGGGCTAATTCCCCCTTTCTTCTATGAAAATTAATCCAAGTTTTTTTAAAAAAAATATTTGTATACTGTTCTACAATAAAAAAATACTGGCCTATAAAGGTGTGTATGCCCAATTCCCTGGGACTTGTGACTATGTTATGTTGCATGGAAGAAGTGAGTGTGGGAATCTGATTAACAGTAGAGGACTTGAGATAGGGAGATTATTCTGGACTATATAATCTTTTGAGAATTTAAAAATGCATAGCTTTTTTTTTTTTCTAGGTCAGAGAGACACCTGTGAGAGGCACTTGATCTTCAGCCACTGAATCTGGCTTTGAAGACTGAGTGAGGGACCATCAGCTAAGGATTTCAGTGGCTTCCAGAAGCCGGGAACGGCTCTTAACTGACAGCTGGTAAGAAAACAGCCACAGGGAAACACATCCTGGCAACACACCATTCAGCAGGAAACAAATCCTCCTGTAGACAACCCAGAAAAGGAAGCAGACTGATGACATCTTGATTTTTGTTCGGGGAGACCCATATTGGATTTCTGACCTCCAGAACTCCAGATAATACATTTGTGTTAAGCCATTAAATATGCCAAAGGAAAAAACTTTACAATAATAACAAATGACAAAGGATAAAATTTACAAAGCAGAAATAGAAACACAGACATAGAGAACAAACAGATGGATACCTAGGGGGAAAGAGGAGGTGGGATGAATTGGGAGATTGGGACTGACATATATAATCTACTGATACTATGTATACAAGAGATGAGAACCTACTGTGTAGCACAGGGAACCCTATATTAAGTGCTCTGTGGTGACCAAATTGGGAAGGAAATCCAAAAAAGAGGGGATACATGTAGATGTACAGCTGATTCACTTTGCTGTGCAGTAGAAACTAACATAACATTGTAAAGCAACTATACTCCAATAAGAATTTTTAAAAATTACACAACTAAATAAAAAGATTATTGCTTAAAAACTTGTGTTGAGCCACTAAATTTGTGATATTTTTGTGGCAGCAATAGAAAACAGGGTCAAATTTGATAAATATGTTTGATACGAAGTGGGCTAATTTAGATAGGTTTTCAAATGTGTTTCCATATAATTATGCAATATGGAGGCATGATTTTTAAAGTTTTCTCTACTTCCCTTTGGTCATTTATTATTTTGTGTATTTGTTCAGTTCAGTTCAGGCACTCAGTCGTGTCCAACTCTTTGTGACCCCATGGACTGCAGCACACCAGGCTTCCCTGTCCATGACCAACTCACGGAGCTTACTCAAAGTCCTGTCCATCAAGTCGGTGACGCCATCCAACCATCTCATCCTCTGTCATCCACTTCTCCTCCCGCCTTCAATCTTTCCCAGCATCAGGGTCTTTTCCAATGAGTCAGTTCTTCCCATCAGGTGGCCAAAGTATTGGAGTTTCAGCTTCAGCATCAGTCCTTCCAAAGAATATTCAGGACTGATCTCCTTTAAGATGGACTGGTTGGATCTCCTTGCAGTCCAAGGGACTCACAAGAGTCTTCTCCAACACCACAGTTCAAAAGCATCAGTTGTTCAGTGCTCAGCTTTCTTTATAGTCCAACTCTCACATCCATATATGACTGCTGGAAAAACCAAAGCTTTGACGAGATGGACCTTTGTTGCCAAAGTAATGTCTCTGCTTTTTAATATGCTGTCTAGGTTGGTCATAACTTTTCTTCCAAGGAGCAAGTGTCTTTTAATTTCATGGCTGCAGCCACCACTGGCAGTGGTTTTGGAGCCCCAAAAAGTAAAGTCTGTCACTGTTTCCGCTGTTTCCCCATCTATTTGCCATGAAGTGATGGGACCAGATGCCATGAACTTAGTTTTCTGAATGTTGAGTTTTAAGCCAACTTTTTCACTCTCCTCTTTCACTCTCATCAAGAGGCTCTTTAGTTCTTTGCTTTCTGCCATAAGTGTGGTGTCATCTGCATATCTGAGGTTATTGATATTTCTCCCAGCAATCTTGATTCCAGCTTGTGCTTCATCCAGCCCAGCATTTCTCATGATGTACTCTGCATATCAGTTAAATAAGCAGGGTGACAGTATACAGCCTTGACGGACCCCTTTCCCGATTTGGAACCAGTATGTTGTTCCATGTCCAGTTCTCACTGTTGCTTCTTGACCAGCTTACAGATTTCTCAGGAGGCAGGTCAGGTGGTCTGGTATTCCCATCTCTTTCAGAATTTTCCACAGTTTGGTGTGATCCATGGAGTCAAAGGTTTTGGCATAGTCAATAAAGCAGAAGTAGATGTTTTTCTGGAACTCTCTTGCTTTTTCAATGATCCAGCGAATGTTGGCAGTTTCATCTCTGGTTCCTCTGCCTTTTCTAAATCCAGCTTGAACATCTGGAAGTTCATGGTTCATGTACTGTTGAAGCCTGGCTTGGGGGATTTTGAGCATTATTTTGCTAGCTTGTGAGATGAGTGCAATTGTGCAGTAGTTTGAGCATTCTTTGGCATTGCCTTTCTTCGGGATTGGAAAGAAAACTGACCTTTTCCAGTCCTGTGGCCACTGCTGAGTTTTCCCAATTTGCTGGCGTATTGAGTGCAGCACTTTCACAGCATCATCTTTCAGGATTTGAAAGAGCTCAACTGGAATTCCATCACCTCCACTAGCTTTGTTCATAGTGATGTTTCCTAAGGCCCACTTGACTTCTCATTCTAGGATGTCTGGCTCTAGGTGAGTAATCACACCATCATGATTATCTGGGTTGTGAAGATCTTTTTTTGTACAGTTCTGTGTATTATTGTCACCTCTTCCTAATATCTTCTTCTTCTGTTATGTCCATGCCATTTCTGTCCTTTATTGTGCCCGTCTTCCAATACTTTGGCCATCTGATGCAAAGAACTGACTCATTTGAAAAGACTCTGATGCTGGGAAAGATTGAGGGCAGGAGGAGAAGGGGACGACAAAGGATGAGATGGTTGGAAGGCATCACCGACTCATTGGACATGGGTTTAGATGGACTCTGGGTGTTGGTGATGGACAGGGAGGCCTGGCGTGCTGCGGTTCATGGGGTTGCAAAGAGTTGGACACAACTGAGCAACTGAATTGAATTGAATTGCATGAAATATTCCCTTGGTATCTCTAATTTTCTTGAAGAGATCTCTAGTCTTTCCTATTCTATTGTTTTCCTCTATTTCTTTTCATTGATCACTGAAGAAGGCTTTCTTATTTCTCCTTGCTATTCTTCAGAACTCTGCATTCAAATGGGTATATCTTTCCTTTTCTCCTTTGCCTTTAGCTTCTCCTCTTTTCTCAACTATTTGTAAGGCCTCCTCAGACAAGCATTTTGCCTTTTTGAATTTCTTTTTCTGGGGATGGTCTTGATCACTACCTGCTGTACAATGTCAGGAACCTCCATCCATAGTTCTTCAGGCACTCTGTCTATCAGATGTAATCCCTTGAATCTATTTGTCACTTTCACTGTATAATCGTAAGGGATTTGGTTTAGGTCATACCTGAATGGTCTAGTGGTTTTCCCTACTTTCTTCAATTTAAGTCTGAATTTGGCAATAAGGAGTTCATGATCTGAGCCAGAATCAGCTCCTGGTCTTGTTTTTGCTAACTGTATAGTTTGTACTTACTCTCTTTTTCTTCAATGAAGTTAGCTAATTTTTGTTTATGGCTACTTTCAGGTCTTTGGAATCGGCAGTTTTGGAGCGGAATGCTAAGGGCTGTATCTTACCTGATCTTTGCCCCATTAGCTCTTTGCCCCATTGGCCCTGAGAAGACAGGGCCAGGCTTACCTCGTCCTGAATCTACCTCTTATAATTCTCTCTCTTTTTTTTTTATTTTTAAATTTTTTATTGGAGTATAGTTGATTTACAATGTTGTATTAGTTTCTGCTGTACAGAAAAATGAGTCTGTTATACATATATCCCCACTTTTTCAGATTCTTTTCCCATATAGGCCATTACAGAGTATTGAATAGTTTCCTGTGCTATGCAATAGGTCCTTATTTGTTTATCTATTTTATTTTCTTATTTGTTTATCTATATAGTAGTATGTACATGTCATTCCCAGTCTCCCTGTTTATTCCACGCCCACCCCCCTATAATTCTCTTGAATTGATTTCTCTTGCAGGAATGCTAAACTCAGCATGGAAAAGCCAAGCCTCACCAATATTGATTCCCTCCCCACCACTTAGTCTCACTCACAGGCTCTACCTGCATGTGAATTTGGACCCTCTGATTGGCTTGCTCTGTCTGCGTGGTTGCACGTGGCTCACTCTACACCCTCCCGGCCTGATCCATCAGCTCTGCTTACACTCAGTTGGGCAGAGCTTAGACACACCCAGCATTCTTTCTCTCCTACCGGGAAGGAAGGCTGGGAAACATAGTGTTTATTCTTAGTGGCTGTCTGTTCAGCTAAAACAGACATTATCTTGTAACGGCAGAAGAGAATGCATAACTGGCCGACTGTTGGCATATGCCACGTCTTTATCTCATGATTTTTTCTTATATTTTCCCCATTAAAACTAAGGATGTTTCTTTGCACTTAAATGCTTAAAAATTTACCCTACACTAAGTAATATTTACATTGAGAGAAATTTAAACTAGTTTATTCTTTATATAGTTGTTAGTTTTTTTCTCCAATGAGACTAGCCCTTTTCATATATATTATAGTTAATAATGATCATTATTTAAAAAATTCAACCAATGAGAGAGAAATATCCAACATTTATGCACATTGAGAAAAAATATCATTAATATTTTGATGACTATTCTTTCCTGTAACATTTTAGAAATATACCCCCACTTTTCCAAAGATTTTATCAAAAAGTCATCATGCAGTAATACTGCCTTCACTGTATAAACTTTTAAAAATGCAGTTTTCTTTTTGTTCGTTGTCTTTTCTCCTCTCTCCAAGTAGTTAACCCTAGATATCAATGTTATCACTTTGGTATGTATCTTGGCTTACTTTAATTTATGATCATAAAATTATATTCATACATATATTTGCATATATTCATGCACATGTACAATTGTATGTATATTTTAAAATCTTGGTATTGTTTGTTTAGAAAAGTGGGATAATATATATTACATATTGTATTATAATGCAATGTTATTATTATATTTCTCTGCTGCTTACCTTTCTGACTTAACAGCATGTTGTAGAAATCTTTTCAATAATTGATTTTATGATTTTATTATTAATTTATTTATTTTGGCTGTGCTAGGTCTTCGTTGCCGAATGGGCTACTCTGGTTGTGGCAGTCTTCTCATTGCGGTATCTTCTCTTGTTTCAGAGCACAGGCTCTAGGGCTTTCGGGCTTCAGTAGGTGCAGCTCCTGAGCTTTAGAGCACAGGCTAAGTAGCTGTGGCATGCAGACATAGCTGCTCTGAGGCTAGTGGGATCTTCTGGATCAGGGATTGATCCCATGTCCCTTGTGTTGGAGGGCAGATTCTTTACCATTGAGCCACCAGAGAAGTCCTCAGTCATTGATTTTAGATTGAAAGTATTCTTTGCAATTGCTGCATGTTATCTCATAGTATGGTTTTACCCAACTTATTTAAATTTTGGGGTTTTCCTGAGAGCTCAGTTGGTAAAGAATCTGCTTGCAGTGCAGGAGACCCAAGTTTGGTTCCTGGGTCGGGAAGATCCCCTAGAGAAGGGATAGGCTACCCACTTCAGTATTCTTGGGCTTCCCTTGTGGTTCAGCTGGTAAAGAATCCACCTGCAATTCAAATTTTTACCTGATATTGAGCATGCATTTTTTTTCTTCACATTTTTTGTCCCTGCCCTGAAAAACAGCATTAACCTTCCCTATATACCAGTACTTCATTTCTACAGAATAGATGGCTGATGTGAAGAGTGTATGTACTTTAAATTTTAATAGATATGGCCAGGGTGCTTGTCCAAAAGGCTAAAACAATTCATACTTCCTCCAGCAACATATGGTTATATCCTTTCCCACAACTCCATCAGCCATAGGTGTTATCACTCTTTTAAATCTTACCGATATCGTGTGTGAAGTGATATCTCTTGCTACTTTAACTTTTTGTTTTATGATCATTGAGACTGTGTGTGTCTGTGTTATATGTATAGTATTTTTAGGCTATCTGAAAAATATGATAAAACAAAACCCATGAATTTTAGTACTTCAGTGACACATGTGTGTGTCAGTCACTTAGTCATGCCCAACTCTTAGCGACCCCATGGACTGCAGCCTGCCAGGCTCCTTTGTCCATGGGATCTCCCAGGCAAGAATACTGGAGTAGGCTGCCGTTTCCTTCTCCAGGGGATCTTCCCGACCCAGGGATCGAAACTCAGGCTCCTGCATTGCAGGCAGATTCTTTACTGTCTGAACCACTAGGGAAGCCCAATAATTTGTCCATAGAAGGCCACATCAGCTGTTCAAAAGATAAAAAATTCTGTGCAGAGCTTCTTGTGATATGAAATGCCCATGTCACTGCTCTTTTTCTTTTCAGAAGTAGTTTCAAATTTTAAATTGTCTAGTTAACTGGTTGTTTTCTTATTCTTTAAACCCAGCAGATGACTAAATAGCTAGTAAGCTTCTACTGCCAGGTAAAAATATGCTATACATCCCATTGCTTCAATAGTAAACATTTGGCTATTTTTGCAATGTTTAAAAATACTTGGATTACTTTAATCTTAAAATTTTGGCAGTCAATTTAGAAGAGCATCGATTGGAAGTTCTTCCTGACCTGTCTGGGTCTTTTCAGGGTAAATGTAATTGCTGTTTCAGGAGGTTAAGATTCTAGTCCTGTAGCTTTGACATAGGTGAACCTACCTAAAGACTAAGAGAAATAATTTTGTCATAATTCAGACTAATGGTAGACTCTTAGTCTAAAGACATAAACTTTAAGTTAAACATTGAAGCCATTGATTGTGTTCAATGTAATTGATTTTGGTAAACATTAAAACCAGTCTTGTAAAAGTCTTGGTCTAGGTATTTAAAGAGAACAGCCTAGGTATTTTTCAAGTATGGTTGTTTGTGTATTTATTACATACCTGTTCTATTTAAAATACAAAATCTTCCAAAACTGTTCCTTTATGCCGTTATGTTAGTTCCCAAATATTACAGCTTGATTTACTCATACCAGTCTCAACTTTTAAAACCTATTCAAATATCAAATATATTTTTACAAAGGCACTGTAATTGCTCTTATGAATTCAAAGTGCATGATTACTGTACCTATATGTAAATAGCATGTATATTATGGATGCCAAAATCTAATACATGTATTAGGTTGTACTAGATAATTCCCCCCTCATGGTATCATGTTTCTCTTAAATTTTTAGGAGTCTGTGGTCTGTTAATATAAATGCTCTGAGTGCTGGGTCAATTTTTAAAATATAGATGTACAAAATTGTAGCTACTTGTTTTTCTTACAGGAAAACTGGCACCAACCTTTTGGCCAACCCAATATGATGTGATAGACACAGAAACTGTGAAATCAGGTTTGGTTGTTCCTGTGGCATTTCAAACAAGCAAAAAATGTTAAATTGTCTATAAAGAAACTGTGTTTGTAAGTTTTATTATTAAATCTGCCACTGCTTTGCTGACTCATAAAAATGGAAAATGTGTGCTTTTATAGGTTTATAAAAAGGCAAGCTATCGTTTCATGAAAAATATCTTGCACCGATTGAATACAGGTGGCTGCTTGTTTGGACTTTGAAGATGTAAAGGCTTCGTATAGATGTCTGAAAAAGGTAATACAGCAATATAAAAAAAAATCTTCCTCTCTTTGCTCATCAATCCTTTGGGTATTCCATGTCAAATAAACGCTACAACAATTTATAGTAAGAGTACACAGTGGAAGTGCCAACCCTAACACTCCTTAGGACTGGATACCAGCCAGGTTTTTCACACCAATATTTAATGCGAACTAAAACGTCTTTTCCACTGGAAGTGTGAGAAGGAGCCTGCTTTCCTATATTTGGCTACGCGCTTACGTGAAGTATAAAGTCAAATGCCCGTGATGTTCTCTTTATTTCAACCGTGATGAATTGTGTTCATTTGTTTAAGTGCATGTGGCAGCTTTAGTGTTCCAACTATAAATTTTGGTTAACGTCTATTGACATGCTGTATTAAACTTAAGAAAAACAAATTACACTTCACCCGTTTTAATTGACTAAATGTGTCAAAAACACAGTGCGTCGAACACGAAAGGTCAGAGCCTTCGTCTACACTGTAATGGGTGTCATGGCAAGGATCCAACTTTTCTTGTACATTTCATTTTTCACCGAGTTTGAGGACGAAGCATACGTTTCACGTTCACTTCCACTTCTCATTTGTACTTCAAAGTTTATCACAGGCTGTGTGACTACCAAGAACCCTTTTCTCCTGTGCTATTTAAAATTCTCTTCACTGTGACGTGCCTGCCGAGAGAATACTGATGTTCTCCTGTAAACACGGCCTCAAGAATGGACTGCGGCGTTCTCAGGAACAAAATGCTGATTTATAGCACACATAGATCACCGTAGTGATGCCTGGAAAGGACCCCGTTTACATATCTTGTCCCTGCTTCCACGACTGAACCAGCAACTGTGTGGCTAAACTTGGCATCCTAGGTTCCCTTGGAATCTGATTAAAGTTACCAGTTCTTTGGCTCTGCATCCATTGGTTTATATAAATCTTGATTCCTCCAGTAATTTATTAGCTTGAAGCTTGATGATTATATAATGTTTATGAAGCTCTCTCTCACCTGCTACCACCCACCTGTCCTTCCCTGCCCCCGCCCCTGCCCCTAATTACCTCTTGGTCTGGGATCTTTTCATCTCTTTTCTCAAAATTAGCTCCTTTTCAAGGGTTCCACCATGAGTTTCCAGTGTGAATTTATGTCTGGAAAAACTCTCCATGCAGCCGGTGTTTGCAAAGTGTTACATTTCGTTTTGGATAAAACAGGGATTCTAAATCTTAAAGTTTATGCCACTTTCATCATTGCTTGCAACAATCTCATTCCTTATGACATTCCTCATTCCATAAAACCACACGTTTTATGTCAGCAGTAATGAGACACTGTCAATATTTGTTCTACTAGGATCAACGAGGGGTGGAAAACCTAGTAGTCGTCCTTATCTGAGAAGCTCAGACACTGCCTGGTGGAGCTTCATTAGGACTTTCAATCCTCCTTAAAGAAAGGAGAGAGCTTCCCTGGTGCTCATTGGTAAAGAATCTGCCTGCAGTGCAGGAGATGCAGTTTCAGTCCTTGGGTCAGGAAGACCCCCTGGAGAAGGGAATGGCAACTCACTCCAGTATTCTTGCCTGGAAAATTCCATGGACAGAGGAGCCTGTCAGGCTATAGTCCATTGGGTTACAAAGAGTCTGACCCGACTGAACGGCTAACACTTTAAAGAAAGGAGAAGACCACCCCACCCTAGGGAATCGCTACTACCGTGAAGATTTTCTGTTTATTTTTGTTTTTTTAATCTTGAAGATTTGATGAGAGTGAGTCTGGTTCTAAATGATGGGCAGGCAGACTTTCTGTAAGGGACCAGAGAAGGAAATTTTAAGCTGAGAAGCCCAGATGGTCTCTGTCACAGCCCCTCAGCCCTGCCATCCATGGCACAACCTTCGGTGCTGTATAAACTGATAAATGTGGCTGTGTTCCCATAAATATTTATAGACAATGAAATTTGAATATCATATAAATTTCGCGTGTCATGAAACAGTCTTCTTCTGACTTTTTTCCAACCTTTTTAAAATGCAACACCATTTTTAGCTTGGGGGCCATAAGAAAACTGTTGGCAGGCTGGATTTGGCTGGAGGGTCCAGCCTGCCAACCGCTGCTTTAAACTCACATAATACTAATTTCTAAAAGGCTCAAGATGATTAGAGTTAGAAAGTTTCCCTTTTAAAATAGAGTTGCTCTAGTCTTCTCTATGGGTTTCCCATGTGACTCAGTGGTGAAGAATCAGGCTACTAATGCAGTAGGCACAAAAGATGAGGGTTTCATTCCTGGGTTGGGAAGATCAACTGGAGAAGGAAATGGCAACAAGTGTTCTTGCCTGGGAAATCCCATCCCATGGACAGAGGAGCCTGGTGGGCTCTAGTCCACAGAGTCGCAAAAGACTCGGACACAACTGAGCACAGTCTTCTCTTAATACAAGAATCGTTTCCCTCCCTTCCCTCATTTTTGAGTCGGATGGTAAATATGGTGGCATTTGGAGTCGAACCCTATGAGGATGAGATGTAGCAACGGCATGTGATGCCTGGCCAGTATCTGCTCCATCCTTGTCATCCCCATGCCCGTGGCCCCGGGCCTCTGTGTGCTGTCTTCTCTGGCCTCCAGGGTGCCTTTGGCCCATGGGGGAGGCTGTGCTGGAGGTGCTGAGGCAGCAAGATCCCTTGGGGGTAGCCCTTGGCCAATGACCAAGGGTAAGTATCCCCAGTGTGGGTGGTCTCCAAGGGAAGGCCTGCATTGCCCCTCTGGTTCCTCAGCGGGGTGGGAGCCCTTGTTGCTCATGGCTGCAACATGCTCAAAAACATACCCTTGACTGGCCTCCATCCTTCTCTGTTGCATCCTAACCTCTCTCTTGGTACGTCTTAAGACTCCCCCAAAACCGCCTGCTTGCTAGAGCCTCAAAAGGTAGCATGTTGTTTTATTATTTTCATAAGTTATTTAGAAAAATTATTTATCGACTGCACTGGGTCTTTATTGTGGCATGTGGGCTTTCTCTAGTTGCAGAGAGAGGGCTACTCTCTGGTTGTCAGTATGCATGGGCTTCTCTTTGTGATAGCTTCAGTAGTCGGTGTACCTGTGCTCAATAGTTGCAGCTCTCGGGCTCCAGAGTGCAAGCTTAGTAGTTGTGGCCCATGGGCTTAGGTGCTCTGAGGCCTGTGGGATCTTCCTGAACCAGGGATAGAACCTATGTCCCCCACACTGGCAGGCGAATTCTTAACTACTGGATTTCCAGAGAAGCCACAGATGGCATGTTCTTAAATTTAAAAATAATAAGGCCCGCTGGCCTAGGTTGTAAATCTTCAATCCTTCCTTTTTCCATCTGTATTTAGGCAGGGCCGGCCACCTGGTGGGGACTTTTTTCTCCTCTTTTGTCTTTGGCCGAAGGGCAGATACCAGAGCTCCTGGCCCTCTGAATGATTGCTCACCAAAGAGCATTCCGAGAAGAGGTGTGACACCTCCACCCAGGTCACACCCATTGTTGTGTTGTGTGTGCTATTACAGATGACACAAGAAAATAGGTCAGAGGGGACACAGTGTGATTGCCTCCCCTCCCCCCATGCCTGTGACATGTCAAAGGTTATCTCTCTATGACAGCTCACTTTCTCTTTTCTGTTGTAACGTGTAGGACTGGGATGAAGTAAAGTGATATGGTCTCTTTGAACTCCAAATCTCTGATAAATTTTACTCTGTGTCCAGTCCACTGCCGATTTCCTTGCTGCCCTTTGCAACTCTGGCCCATCTGCTCACTTTTCTTCTTTATGGTGCTGGGGTAAAGTCATTCCAGAAAACAATTTTTACATTTTTATTAAGACTTTTTAAAAAGTAGTTAAACGTTTTCCCCTGATAACACCCTCACTCTGGATCTTTCTTTCATTAGCAGGAGGCATGGATATGCCTTACTAGTATTTCTTCTACTGACTCCTATTTTTGAAAAGTACAATGTCTTCATTACTTACAGTGTAAGTGGAAGTGACTAGAAGTGTTCTTGGGATAAAATTTTCTTAAGGAAAGAGAAATAAAGTGAGAAAATGCAAAGGAGAGATATTAAGATCCCATGTATAGCAACAAAAGGGGATGGTAAAGGATCTGAAACCATTAAATACAAAGTTGGTAAGATAGAAGGGTTATGCTTACCTAAAGTCAAAGGCACTTAGAGACGCAAATTTATAATTTAATCAAAAGTTTTTATTTTATTTTTTAAAATATTTTTTAATGTTGACCATTTTTAAAGTACTGAATTTATTACAATATTGCTTTTGTTTTTTTTATGTTTGGGATTTTTTGGCCCCAAGGCTTGTGGGATCTTAACTTCCTGACCAGGGATCGAACCTGCACCCCCTGCATTGGAAGGTGAAGTCTTAACCACTGGACTGCCAGGGAAGTGCCAAAAGTTTTATTTTTAATAGAAGTCGCTACCACTACTTCAAGTTGAATGTCAGATTTTAAAGAATGTTTTTTGAATAATTATCACCATGGTAACTTCCAATTGCTATGAATATTAAATAAATGTTTACTTGGACTGAAAATTTCTTAGATACTTTGGCAGAGAGAATGATGTGGAAGGCTAAGGTGAGAAAAAGGAAAACCAGGAATTATACTTTTGTAGGCCATACTTGCACACGTCGAAGTGAAATAGATGCATTCATATAGTTTAGAACTTGGCTTTGAGGCTACACTGAATATGGCCAGTTTAGTTCAGGAAGTGATTCATGTGGTTTGGGAAAGAAAAGTACAGTTACGAGTAACCCCTTGTCTATGATGAGCTGTGGATTAGATGAAGTCTTCGAGGGGATTGGGATGGGGAACACGTGTAAATCCATGGCTGATTCATGTCAATGTATGGCAAAAACCACTACAATATTGTAAAGTAATTAGCCTCCATCTAATAAAAATAAATGAAAAAAAACAACAACGTTGTTACAAATAGGAACTTGGATGGATCAGTGGATTGTCTTGATTCTTTCTACATATTAGCCTAGACCTGGGTGTTAAAGGTACTTCAGTTACTAAGATGTGGTCCCTGGCTTAGGCAGCCTCTGGTGACTTTATGAGCAGCACCAAAAATGGTACAGGAAAGCCCAAGAAGCGCCTTATGCTCTTTGGTCGATTCCACTGCACTGTGGAAAGCCTATGGTGTGGTCATTGCTTTCCTTGGTCGTGGAGTCATACTGCCTTCATCCCTCCATTCACTTCACTCAGCATTTTTGGATCACGTGCCGTAAACTGGATGTGGTGCTCAGTGATTCAGATGTCCTCAGGGAGCTTACTCTCGTGTCTTTAGAACAAACCAACACTGAGATATAAGAATGCATTAGTAATCTTTGAGCTTCAGGAGTCATTAAAATTGAATTATGACATTGAATAATCCATATATGAAAATTAATGTATTGCAGATGACAGTCTTTGAGGGCAGCCTCCTGGCAACACATGACTACAGTCACATGAAGATGGGAGGTAATGTGAAGACAGGACATCTTCTCTATTATGTTCAAAGATTTAGTTGCCAACTGTTACTTTTAATAATCTATACCATCCATGCAGCAAAACTCAGCAATGAATTTTCAAGTTTCCTACTGGTCATTTGAATAACACTGCAGATAAAACTTTTTACATTATAAATGGATGTCTACCACCTTAAGATCACTGCCCATCTCACTTCATCCTTCCTTGGGGTCCTCAGTTGCACATCATCATGTATCATCACCTTTCAGCCTGCTCTGGTTCCCCCATCTCACACTTCATCATGTCTTACATTCTTTGGGAGCTCTCTGCTCTGTCAAGGAATCTGTCTCCACTGTTTACTAATTCATTATTTCCAAACCAAGTATAATGTAATCAAACTTTATTGGTATCCAAATTAGTTCTTTTTAATGTATCAAAACTAGGACTACTGCATATTATCAAAAGGGATAATTTCTTTGATAAAACGTGGTCAACAAGTAGTAAATGATACTATGTGGTGTCTGGGCTTTATTCTTCTCTACATTGATTCTATGAACTTGAGCAGATAACTTACTATGGTGCTTTTGTGACATTAAACAGAAAGAAGTTAAGTTATATACTGACTGCCCTATTGAGGTGTCCACATTATGAGTTGATCATATTGCTTTTGGTGATGTTAACTTGAGCAGGTGATTATTTTGAGTACATATCAGAGTAGTGAGTGTCATTTTGGGGGAGGTCACCTTCTTTACCTTAAATAGCTAAGTAATTTCTTTTATTCTTATTGACCAATAAAGGCTGAATGAGAACTAATCTGGATCATTTGAAAGATCACAAAATTGAAAAAAACTAGGGAAATCCCTGGCGGCCCAACGTTCAGAACTCCACACTTCCACTGCAGGGGGCAGGGGTTTGATCCCTGGTCAAGGAACTAAGATCCTGTAAGCCGCTCAGCATGATAAAAAAAAAAAGTAATAAAAAAATTAAAAGACCAGTTATTACATGGTTTACTCTTGAAGTAAGTAGATTTCCCTGAGTGAATTATTGCTTCAAATTTTCTAAGGCAAATTGCTAACATATATTTTATTATGTGATGGAGTTGAGCATAGCAAATATAATATTTTTATTCACAATTGTTTCACTTTATCTATTCAAATTCTAAGCCACCCTTGTGGCTTCCCTTGTGGCTCAGCTGGTAAAGAATCTGTCTGCAATGCGGGAGACCTGGGTTAAATCCCTGGGTTGGGAAGATCCTCTAGAGAAGGGAAGGACTACCCACTCCAGTATTCTGGCCTGGAGAATTCCATGGACTGTACACCATGGACTTGCAAAGAGTCGGACACGACTGAGCGACTTACTTTCACTTCATTCAGATTCTCATGTATTCTATGTACAATTTCTCACTCTTTGCTAATATAATAATTTTGAATTACCCAAATAGATTTTTTCCATTACTCTGTGTCTCTCAGTCTGTTCAAGCTGCAAATACCACAGACTGGGTGGCTTATAAACAACAGAAATTTATTTCTCACAATTCTGAAGCCTGGGAATTCCAACATCAAGGTGCCAACATGGTTGTGTCCTAGTGGGAGAACTCTTGCTTGTTCATAGCTGGCCATTTTCTTGCTGTGTCCTCACGTGGCAGAAGTGGCGACAATGGGACCTTTTCTTAAGGGTGCTAATCCCATTCGTGAGAGTGCTGCCATCACGATCTAACCACTTCTCAGAGGCCCCCACCTCCTAACACTATCATCTTTTGGGGTTAGGATTTCAAATATGAATTTTAGGGGGACACAAACACTCAGACCATAACATCATGTCCACTAGAATCAATAGGTTGTACATTTAGAAGTTCACCCTCCCCAACAAAGTTACTGCAATTCAATGTGTTTCAATGTGTTTTGGTAGCTAGCACCTCCGGCTGGGGCGGCAAGCAGCAATTTCAAGATCTAATGCGAAAGCATCATGATTTCTGATCTGATTTTAATAATTCTAGGAGTTGCCAAGATATATGTAATGTCTCATTGGTGTGACTAGAGTATTTTTCCATTAGTCCTAGTGAATATTGAATTCATACTATTAAAGTGGGCAAAACATGCCTATAGGAGGCATTTAAATTGCAATGCAGAGAAGTATTTATTATTTAGAACAATATTTCAGTTTAAAGAATCAAACCTGAAAATTTAGGATGACTAATTTTTACCAAGGCACCTTGTTATTGCCTAGGCTTAAAGCATGATATTAAACACATATGTTACAACAAAGCAGTCAAGTCTGTGTGGTCAACTTTTAATTTTGTTTTCATTCTACTCTTTGGCCTGTGGAATTTAAGACTTTGTTTATTCAGAAGATGATGAGAAAACCCTGCCTTTGGAGTACTCCATAAAAATTTACAGGGACAATGCTGTTTTCTTTAGTCAAAACAATGCATTTCATTGACTTTAATGGTTGCTTGCAGTTGTAACTGGTTTGTACTTTGAAGCACTTTGATATTTGTTATCAGTTTTTGACTTAAGAGATGCTGGTTGAAATACAAATAGGTTGATAAGTCTTGACTGATGTTAGAAACAGGCATTTTCAATTTAACTTCAGGAATCTGAGAAAACAAATGTTAATGTTTGCAGAATAAGAAGGTATGATGTTATATAATCAAGTATTCACAGAAACATGAGGTCCTTGGTGGCTCAGATAGTGAAGATCTGCCTGCAGTGCAGGAGACCTGGGTTCGATCCCGAGGGTGGGGAAAATCCTCTGGAGAAGGAAATGGCAACCCACTTAAGTATTCTTGCCATGGGCAGAGGAGTCTGGCGGGCTACAATCCATGGTGTCACAAAGAGTCAGACACGACTGATTGACTAAGCACACACATGCCACACAGAAACATACTTATATTTATCAGGTATGATCCAGAATAAGAACAGTGTGAATTTTAAAAATTGAGACAGGCAATGTGGCACTGATATTTATAAGTAAGTGATGGAGGGAACATCCAGAAGAATTTTGTGTAATCTCTGATGGCCAGTAGATATAAGACTTTCTATTGGATTCAGATGGAAAAGGTGAGATGACTTGAACGATGTATTTTAGAATGCCGACAGCCAGTCTACGGAAGCCCACTGACTGCCAAGAGAAGACCAAAATGTCACCTATGCTTACTCTTGGTTGAGCAAGCATTTCTTGCATCCCTTTAACATGTTAGGCACAGGTGATGGAGACAGAAAGATAAATAAGACACTATCCCCTGTCTAGAATCAGGCTATATATATAAAGTAGTAATAGGCAAAATAATAATCATCATTTATTAAACACCTAAAGTATGCCCACTGCTTAAATGCAGTTACTCCTAACACTCTGATTCTACAAAGTATCATTTGTTGCCATTTGCCAAGAGGAAGAAAGAAAGAAAGAAAGAAAGAAAGAAAGAAATAGCCTTGAAGTGGTTAATGAACTGACCCAAGTCACAGAGAGCAAATAGAGAATTTGGTTTGGACCTTGTTCAGATCCCAAGGTCTAAGGTCTAAGGTCACCATTTTGAAAATATATGGGTCAGATCATGTAGGTCATTTAGGACATTTCAAGTAATTTATATTTTATTCTGAAGGCTATTGAATGCTGCTGATTTTAAATAGCTTGTGGCATGCCAGGATGTAGGCTTTATTTTTTAATGTATATTTTTTAAATCAATTTTTTTATTTTCCTCTAGTTTCAGCGAGCCAGGGCTACTCTCTAATTGTGGTGCATGGGCTTTTCATTGCAGTGGCTTCTCTTGATTCAGAGCACAAGCTCTAGGGAGTATGCACTCAGTAGTTGCAGTGGATGGGCTTAGTTATCCTCTGGCATGTGAGATCTTCCCAGACCAGAGATGGAACCCATGACCCCTGCATTGGCAGGAGGATTCTTAACTGTTGGACACCGAGGAAGTCCAGGGTGTGGGCTTTAAAGGGAAATATCAGACAAGGATGGAGAAAGGAGATGAAACCTCAAGAAGGTAACACTGGATTAGCAGGTAAAATTGATGAGCCCTGAGAACAGAGCCTTGAAAATGAAAGTGAAGTGAAAGTGTTAGTCACTCAGTCATGTCAGATTCTTTGTGACCCCATGGACTGTAGTTCACCAGGCTCTTCTGTCCATGGGATTCTTCAAGCAAGAATACTGGAGTGGTTAGCCATTCTCTTCTACAGGAGATCTTCCCGACCCAGGGATCGAACCCAGGTCTCCCACATTGCAGGCAGATTCTTTTCCATCTGAACCACTAAGGAAGCTGCTCAGGGAAGAGGATAGACACGTTGAGGGCCTCAAATATTTAAGTGGGAGAAATAGGAGATGACCTTCCATTTCCATCCATTCTTTATGTGAAAGAAAAACAAAGAGCTATCATGTTATAAAGACTGGTTGAGGAAAGAGATCGAAAAAGTCAAATGTCATAGAACAATCAAGTATGATAGAATATATAATTATCCAGTGGCTACAGCAATTTGGAAACTGCATGAATAGCAATTTGATCTCATCAAGAACAGTTGTTGGAATTCCCTGGTGGTCCAGTGGTTAGGACTTTGAGCTTCCATTGCAGGGGGAGTGGGTTTGATCCCTGGTTAGGGAACTAAGATCCCACATGCCTCATGTTACCACCCTCCCCCCTCCAAAAAAAAAAAAAACAAAAACAAAACAGTTGTTGTAGAATGGTGGAGAAAGAAACCACATTACAGTGAGTGAAGAACCAAGTGGGAAGCAAATACTGCTGTTAAGAAATGATCGTGAAAGACAAGGCGTCCTAGAGAGATTGCTCAAGAGATGCACTGGCTGGAGAGAGGGCTTGTTTCTTCACAAGGAAGAGGCTTGAATCACATGCAGAAGGTGAAATCCAGGACAGAGGAAGAGGTTCAAGGGCAGGGGAAAGCAGAGCTGTGGAAGATGTGGGATGCTAGACTAGCTTTTGGCAGGAGGCGGGACATCTTACTCTCTGTGACAGAAGGGATGTAGGTGTGAAGATATACCATGTAGGAAAATAGGACTTTAAGAAACTTTTTCCTAAATGATTTCTGTTTTTCATGTTGAGAAAAGGATAAGATGATCTATGGCAAATGAGAAAGATAGGGTTTGAAAAAGGAGTAAATGTAAATGGTAAAAAATTGTGGAAATGGGAGAAGAAGCAGACTGCTGCTGCTAAGTCGCTTCAGTCGTGTCCGACTCTGTGCGACCCCATAGACGGCAGCCCACCAGGCTCCCCTGTCCCTGGGATTCTCCAGGCAAGAACACTGGAGTGGGTTGCCATTTCCTTCTCCAATGCATGCATGCATGCTAAGTTGCTTCAGTCATGTCCGACTCTGTGCAGCCTCATGGACAGCAGCCCACAGGCTCCTCTGTCCATGGAATTCTCTAGGCAAGAGTACTGGAGTGGGTTGCCATTTCGTTCTCCAAGGAGCAGACTAGGGATATGTATAGAAAGAACTGCTGCTTGTCCCCAAAGGTTTGATCAGAGCTCTGAAACCATGTTTCTTCCTGATGCCAGATTTCATGACTCTGGGATTGTTTTCATGGTACTTAGATATAGAAATGAAGTAGATCAATGGCTAGGTTGATCCAAAGGTTTTCAGTCTTTATGGGTCAGAAGAGAGACTGACCAAGTCAAGAGCCAGTAGATGTTAACAAGTGAATGTGTGAATATTTGAATAGAGTCTGAGACTCAGGCTAGATATGAAGGAATGGGAGGAAGAAGAGGCAGGTTCTTTGAGATATATGACAGATACTGATAAAAATAGGAGAGTGGGGAATCTGTAAAGAGAAAAATTTGTGATTGGGATATGGTGCTTTAGATATAAAAGATGGAATACTTTCAGGGGAAATGAGATATTTAAAACACCCCAAAGCAATTTGCATATTTTTTCATGGGGGGATCATGGCATCTGGTCCCATCACTTCATGGCAAATAGATGGAGAAACAATGGAAACAGTGACAGACTTTATTTTCTTGGGCTCCAAAATCACTGCAGAGAGTGATGGCAGCCATGAAATTAAAAGATGATTGCTCCCTGGAAGAAAAGCTATGACAAACCTATACAGCATATTAAAAAGCAGAGACATTATTTATTGACAAAGGTCCATGTAGCCAAAGCTATGGTTTTTCCAGTAGTCATGTATGGATGTGAGAGTTGGACCATAAAGTTGAGAGCCGAAGAATTAATGCTTTTGAATTGTGGTATTGGAGAAGACTCTTGAGAGTCCCTTGGACAGCAAGATCAAACCAGTCAATCCTAAAGGAAATCAGTCCTGAATACTCATTAGAAGGACTGATGTTGAAGCTGAAGCTCCAATATTTTGGCCACCTTATGCGAAGGACTGACTCCTTGGGGAAAATCCTGATGTTGGGAAAGATTGAGGGCAGGAGGAGAAGGGGATGACAGAGGATGAGATGGTTGGATGGCATCACCAACTTGATGGACATAGTTTGAGCAAGCTCTGGGATTTGGTGATGGATAGGGAAGCCTGGCATGCTGCAATCCATGGGGTTGCAAAGAGTCGGACATGACTGAGCAACTGAACTGAACTGAACTGAACTGTGTAGCAGAGGGAACTTGACTCAGTATCCTGTAATAATCTATAAGCGAAAAGAATCTTGAAAAGAATAGATTCATGTAGATGTGTATAACTGAATCACTTTGCAGCACAGCTGAAACTAACACAGCATAGCAAATCAACTATTCATGTGTGCTCAGTCACCCAGTCGTGTCTGACTCTTTGTGACCCCATGGACTGTAGCCCCCCAGGCTCAGCAAGGATACTGGAGTGGGTTGCCATATCCTTTTCCACAAGATCTTCAATTTAAAAAAATGAGTTGAAAAAGCCCAAAGTAGCAAGATTATGTGAAACAGTTCTTTTGGTCTCTTGTCCATCATGATCCTGCTGTTACAGAGCCGAGCACACCGTATGGTGAGCATGTAGTGTCTGTCCCATTCTATTATGATTTCATCCATGGTGCTGACTACAACTTATTTATTTCTGAACTTCCAGTGCTTAGCAGTGCCTGGCACAACCTGCCTGTGTGTGCTTAGTCACTCAGTCGTGTCTGACTCTTTGCGACTCCATGGACTGTAGCCCGCCAGGTTCCCCTGTCCATGGAATTCTCCAGGCAAGAATACTGGCGTGGGTTGCCATGCCCTCCCCAGGGCATCTTCCCAACCTAGGGGTTGAACCCAGGTCTCCTTCATGGCAGGCAGATTCTTTACCATCTGAGCCACCAGGGAAGCCCTGGCACATCCTAGGGATTCAGTAATGTTTGTTTTCTCATGTAGACAGAAATAATCAGAAAGACTTCATGAACTAAGCATGTTTCCAACAACCTGCTGTCCTTTTTTTTTTTTTTTTTTAAATCACTGTTTTCCATATTCAACTTTTTCCCCAAACGATCAGTACAGCACACGTTAAAGTGAAAGTGTTAGTTACTCAGTCGTTTCTGACTCTTTGTGACCCTGTGAACTGTGCCCGCCAGGCTCCTTTGTTCATGGAATTCTTCAGGCAAGAATACTCGAGTGGGGTACCATTTCCTACTCCAGGGATCTTCCCCACCCAGGGATCAAACCCAGGTCTCCTGCACTGCAGGCAGATTCTATACTGTCTGAGCCACAGCATTTATACTCACAGAACACAGTAGGTACATAGTAAATAGTTGCAATCAGTTGATTATAAAAGAGCAACTTTCCCTGATTGTAGAATGTTGGACTTTGCTTTGTTGCTACTTCTGTAAACCTACATCTGGGGAAATATATTTAAACAGATTCCATTTACTTTTCTTAGTTCTGACAAAAATATGTTTTACTTCCTGAAAACATGCCTTTGAGGTATGGCTTCTTCACCTTGTTGAAGGTATTCAGCACGTGATTCTGACGCTGACAGAATGATTTCAGTAGGAGTCGAATCTTTGTACACTGCGTGCATCCTATCCAGGATGCCCACAGACATTTAGAAATTTGCAGAGAACTCTGCTGAAAATTTTATTCCAGTTGATTAATAGCTCATCTACCTCACAAAAGTGGAAAATTGAACTAGCTTATTTGTATCTTTTTTTTTTCCCTTGACTAGCTCTATACCAGTCAAAATCATTGAATAATTACTCAGAGAGCTCAAGTGAGGTTTGGGTAAATCAACATGTCTGGGGGATCATTTGACTGACATAGGATGGAAAAAATATTGCCATTTTAAAAAGTGAAAAAGCCTTTTAATTACAGGGATATTTGAGTGCTGGTAACAGGAATGACTTGTTTCTTTCAGATGCACAAACAAATGTCAATACTAGTTAGAGCTTTTGCCTGGGTTCTTCACTGTAGTTTCCGAGATTCTCTCTGGTCCACTCCCAGTTTCAGAGGGTGCTGTTCTTCTTATCTTGGACCAAAGTCATCTTCTTTATTTTGAATGTTTGTGAGGACTCATTACCTATCACCCATTTATCTATAACTTAGAGAAGTTTGAAGTACTGTATCCGGAAAAGGCAATGGCACCCCAATCCAGTATTCTTGCCTGGAAAATCCCATGGACGGAGGAGCCTGGTGGGCTGCAGTCCATGGGGTCGTTAAGAGTCGGACACGACTAAGTGACTTCACCTTCACTTTTCACTTTCATGCATTGGAGAAGGTAATGGCAACCCACTCCAGTGTGCTTGCCCGGAGAATCCCAGGGATGGGGGGAGCTTGGTGGGCTGCCGTCTATGGGGCTGCACAGAGTCGGACACAACGGAAGCGACATAGCAGCAGCAGCAGCAGCAGAAGTACTGTATCAGGTTCCTAGATGTCTCTTATAGATATTTATAAAACTCCACTTAACACAGGACTTTCCAGGTGGCTCAGTGGTAAAGAATCTGCCTGCCAATCCAGGAGATGCAGGAGACATGGGTTTGATCCCTGGGTCTGGAAGGTCTCCTGAAGGAGTAAAGGCAACCCACTCCAGTATTCTTGCCTGGGAAATCCCATGGACAGAGGAACCTGGCGGGCTACAAATCCTCAAGATTGCAAAGAGCTGGACCAACTGAGCGGCGGAGAGCGTGTGCATGCACACACACACACACACACACACACACACACACACACCCATTTAACACAGAAAGGAACCATAAGGATATAAACATCACCTGAGGTAATTGTGAACCCAATTGAAAGTATTTCTATATTCAGTGGCCATCACAAATAGCCACATCCTAACAGTAGCATCTTCAATCTTTATTTTGACCACAGATGTAAAAAATCTTAGTAAGGTCAGAGGGGTTATATATTACTGTTCTATAGCAATTTCAAGGTTCCTGGCATAGGCTTAATGATGAAATGATATCCTGTGTGACAAACCAAGACAAATTGCTTCTTTGAAATCTGAATTAAAACATCAGTGTTGATTTTTTGAAAATTTAATCAAATGCAATTTAGGTTACTTTAAACTTATAAATAGTACTCAGAAGGAATAGTCACATGGAAGAGGAATATAAGCCTGGATCTAGCTGTTTTCACAACTGACCTAAGAATCAACATTTACATAGTGAGATATCTTTTCAGGAAATGTCACAAAGTGAAATAATTATGTGTCAGTAGTCTCAATTTCTGAAATAACTGAATGCTTCCTTTTTCCAAGTTAAAGACTTTTCAAGATAGAGTTGAATAAGTATGCAGCCCCAACCAGATGTTAATCTCTCTGAAAGACTACTCGGTAACAATTCTTTTCATTCCTGATTGCTTGCCTGGTTGACAAGATTTTTCCAAATTCTTCTTGGATCCTAAGAAACAAAAAAGGGATGGAGGGGTGCATAAAATCTGCCATTAAGCTAGACAATTTGCTTTTGCTTTTTCAGATTTAATTCATATACATTTTCCTAGTGTGTCAGGTGGACTGGACTTACCTCATGGCTCTAGCTTCACCTCTAGGTTAATTATTTTAGGATCAATTTTCCCCATTTCTGCACCTGGATTTATTTGAATTAAAACCAAGCTTTGAATTCACTTTTGATGTTGCTGACTGCAAATTTCTAATAATCTACCTCTTCAACAACTCTTTCTTTTTTCTTACACCCAAGACACCTATTTTTTTTAAAAAGTATTTCTTTGGCTGCTTGGGATCTTAGAGGAACCTGGTGGACTACAGTCCATGGAGGTTGCACAGAGTTGGACATGACTGAGCATGCATACAAGTTCCAAAAGCAATGCGTTTGCACATCTTTTTTTTTAAATCACATTTTATTTGTTTGTCATTGTTATATTATTTGGGCTTCCTTGGTGGCTCAGCTGGTAAAGAATCTGCTGGCAATGTGGGAGACCTGGGTTTGATCCTTGGGCTGGGAGGATCCCCTGGAGAAGAGAATGGCTGCCCAGTCCAGTATTCTGGCCTGGAGAATTTCATGGACTATAGTCCATGGGGTCAAAAAGAGTTGGACACGACTGAGCAACTTTCACTTTCATTATTATTTATTTTTGCTGGGCTGGGCCTTAGTTACAGCATACTGGATCTTTACTTGTGACATGTGGGATCTAGTTCCCTGACCAGGGATTGAACCCAGGCTCCCTGCACTGGGAGAGCAAAGTCTTAGGCAATGGACCATCAGGGAAGTCCTGCACATCTTTTCAAGATGGTGCTTCTGCAGGTGACTGAGGTCACCTGGTGTACATTGATTTTTTTTGAAGTTTCAATTTCAGAATGGGATGTTCTCTTACCTGAGAGCATACACTTGGAGTTCAGTGAACAGATTCTGCTGACACAATGCAATAAGAGGACGTCTTCACCAAAGTCTCAGTCAAGCAACATTTTCCTTGGAGTAGTCATTGGAAATGCTCCATTTTCTTCAATAGATATTAATGAAATCACCTACTACATTCAAGGGTAATAGAGAAGATATGTGTGTAAAAGAGAAAATACATTAATTTTCAAATAGAATTATCTTAAATATTGAAGCTCTGTAAATGGATTAAAAAAGAAAATGCTTTTATTTGTGATGTTTTACTATGTTCTCTCATATGCAATCTCATTTACCCCTTAGTAATCTTGGGACTTTATATGAATGAGTCAATTGAAGCTTTGAGATTTTAAGTTAATTTTCCAAGATCATTCTGTTCGCAACTAGTGATGTCACTCATCCATTTTGATTTGAAAAGATTCATGAGATGGTCAAATCTTATTCCAGTGCAATTTTTTTTAATTTTAAAAAAAAATTTTTCCCATTTGTTTTTATTGGAGGCTAATTACTTTACAATATTGTAGTGGTTTTTGCCATACATTGTGGGGGGGCGGGGATCGGGATGGGGAATACATGTAAATCCAGTGCAATTTTGATATTTGACAAATTTCAGAGCAACATGAAGTGGTGTGTGTATGGATTTTGCAGAAACCAGTAAGCCTATCTCTCAAGAGCATGGATTTTTCAGTAGACTAGACCCGAGTTCAAGTTTCTACTTTTCCATGTAGAAGTTTTTTATTTTTTAAACCTTTTGTAAACTCCAGAAGCCTGTTTCCTCATTTAGAAAACAGGCATCATAATAGTTCCTGTCTCGTGGAGTTGTATTAGAGCTGAATGAGCTGATACAGGAAAAGCTCATGGTGCCAGGCAGGGGCTAATGACACCAAACATTAGCTGCAAGTTCTTTTTTTTTTTTTTAAAATCATAGACAGTAACAGGTCTGATACATATTTATTCATTGAATTTACAGTTTTCATTTCTAGACTACATATATCTTATATATTTATACACAAAATGTGATTAATCAGAGAACGCCTGAAGTACATTTCCATTGTAAATTGCTCAAACTGTCTTAGAGAATGAAAATAGCCCTGAGATGCAGTGCTGACATTCTCCGACAGCTGGGGCAGCAGACAGCGCTGATGTCTTTCTACCTATGAACTAAGAGTTTTATCCGACGGAGGTGGTGACCGTGATTTCTCTCTGAAAGATGCCTGAATGCCAGCCAATGCTGTATTAGGATCTGACACACCACCTGACCCATCTAAAGGCAGATAGAAGAATAAGGTTTTTCAAAGGTCACTTTGAAACCATGCAAAGTGTTTTACGTGTTTTTGCTGTGGTCAAAGATTGTGTTTAAGATACTTGTAACAAACGCAACAAAAATCAAAATGAACCAACAAACAGAATGAAAATAGAGAAAGAAAGGGAAAAAAAGGAGGGAGGGGAGTTTGGGGGAGAATGGATACATGTATATGTATGACTGAGTCCCTTGGGTTGTTCACCTGAGACTATCACAACGCTGTTTGTTAATTGGCTGTATCACAATAAAAAATAAAAAGTTTTTTTTTTTTTGAAGAGCTTCTGTCCAGGATTGAAATGCTTGCACTTTAGTCAGTCTTAACATTTTTGATAATGACATTATGCACAGCAGCAAAGAAACAAAAGGGGATAAAGGTCTTAGGAGTTATATTGATAAACTATGTGTGGTGCTCAAAAATGGCACAGAGTATCTTGTTTAAGCTGTAAAAATATATTAGCGTGTCATGTTATCTTCATAAATTCTTCTCACACGTAGGGTGGGTGAAATTCCCAAATCCCAAGGCACATCACCCATTCGGCTGGTCGCTGCAATTCATCAGTTGTTTTGCAGGCTCACAGTGGAGACTGAGGTATTATGATTCTAGAGGGTTTGATAATAGATGAATTATTAGCTGTTGGGGACAGATTCGTTTTGGAGCCTTTCTGTGTTAGTTTCTCCTGTAGGACAGCAATCATTCTCATGGCACTTGCTCCCTCAGCCTTAAAGAGATTCCAATTCTAGCTTGTAATTTTTTTCCTAGTAAAATTTCCTTAGTGGTTAATTATGACTGGTAGAGCTGTCCGGAAGTTCAGCAAGTGTGTGGAGAGTTCAAACATGTCAAATTCTAATCAGTCTCACGATGGAACAGCCTTGGGGATTCTTTGTCACCATGTTTATACACATTTGTATTCCTTTCCTCCACAGAGGATCATGTGTTGAACTTGAGATTTTGACCTTTTTGGAAAACAAAAAGACTCTTAGAACTTATTTCTTCTAAGGTTGAGCAGTTTTACTTTTTGATCTTTGAGTATTTCAGCAGCATCTAACTTAGACAAGGATGCAAGAAATTAAATGCTCTTTTGAATGTTGTAGATCAGGCGAGATGAACCCAAAGTGTGCTTAAGCCTCTTCATTCCTTTCTAAAAGCTTTCTAAGGAAGCCAGACCAGCCAGGGCAGATTAAGCAGAATCATCTTCTTTTCCAAAGGTGTATACTTGTGGGAAACTGAAAGGAGACAAACCACCAAGGAATGTCATAAAGTTCTCAATAAATTCCCAAAGTTCCAAATTGCAGTCTTAGAAGAGTTTCTTCACATTTAGGTAGGATTTTAGTGCATACATTGTCATCAATTCCAAAGTTAGCTTGACTACTAAAATATTAATCACTTGTTTTTTTTTTTCAGTGGGGGTTGGAAGATACGCAAATAACGAAGGATTTTCAAAAAGTCAACACAAAATATAGTTGTGTGTGTGCTCAGTTGCTTAGTTGTGTCAGACTTTTTGTGACCTCTGGACTGCAGCCAGCCAGGCTCCTCTGTCCACGGAATTTTCCAGGTAAGAATACTGGAGTGGGTTGCCATTTCCTCCTCCAGGGGATCTTCCTGACCCAGAGATCAAACCCACATCTCCTGCATCTTCCTGCATTGGCAGGTGAATTCTCTACCACCAGGCCAACTGGGAGGCCCCCAGATATAGTTACACTGAAACAATTAGATAATTAGACACATAAATTATGCTGAAACCAAAGTTTTTTCTAGGAATACATTGTTATCAGAATTTTGTGCTGTTTTTTGTCTCTAATTTTCTGAAAACTGGGTTTTTCAGAAAACCACACCTATAATTTCATAACTGGGGGACACAGAGGAGAATATCAAACCTGAATTAAAGATGGAGAAATGGTCCCAATGGCAGAAGTCCTGAGTGGCAGTTGAATCTATAGCAAACATTCTAGAATGCTGAAGTCGATTTAGAATATTTTCTAATGCACTTTATGTTTTTGCTGTGTCAGATATTTTTTGAGTGAGGGGCATTTCTGTTTCGGCAAAGAATTATGTGGCTGAATTATCAGGAGTGTGATTCAGGACCTGAAAGATATTTGTTTATGCACTATTGAGGGCTCATAATTGAAATGAGGTATGAGTCACAAACATTATGTATTCAACAGTTATGTGAATTATTTCTGATAAGTTATTTTCAACCCTTTTGTCAGCCCCTGTACCTCTAATGCCATTTTAGAGAACCCCTGGCCAAGGGCAGACTCAGTTTTAGATTTTCCTATTTAAAGGGCCTTATGAAGGGGACTTCCCTGGCTGTCCAGTGGTTAAGACTGTGTCTTTACAATGCAGGTAGCACAGGTTGGATCCCTGGCTGGGGAACTAAGATCCCACATGCCTCGTGGGATGGCCAAAAAAAAAAAAGTGCATTATGAGGATACAAAAGAAATCAAAAGTATAGACTATATTCTGGAAACTTATAGACTATTTTGGGAAAGTAGCATTCACTGGTAAGAATAGAGAGAGGGAGAAGACAGGGCTTGAGGTGCTATGGAGTGATGAACTTGGATGGCAATGAACACGGAGGGTGACCATCCAGGACTAACCGGAGGGATGGGGCAAGCTGACTAGGCATTGAAGTTGAGACATGTCTGGCATAAGGCACTGGAAGGCCTTCTCCCTCTTCTCTGTTAATTCAGTTGCTCATTCAAAACAAGTGTGTTGGGGTGTGGACGGTAGGCTGGGTGCCTTGGTGAGGAATATAGCATTGAGGATGGTGGGCATTGGTACCTCGTCCAGGAAGTTTAGGGTCCAGAGTTCAGCAGACAGAGACTATTTCCCAGAGTTTGCCCAAACTCATGTCCATTTAGTCAGTGATGGCATCGAACCATCTCATCCTCTTTGGCTCACTTCTCCTCCTGTCCTCAGTCTTTCTCAGCATCAGGGTCTTTTCCAGTAAGTTGGCTCTTTGCAACAGGTGGCCAAAGTACTGGAGCTTCAGCTTCAGCATCAATCCTTCCAGTGAATATTCAGGGTTGATTTCCTTTAGGAATGACAAGTTGGATCTCCTTGTAATTCAAGGGACTCTCAAGAGTCTTCTCCAACACCACAGTTCAAAAGCATCAATTCATTGGTGCTCATCTTTCTTTATGGTCCAGCTGTCACATCTGTACATGACCATTGGAATCTCAGTTAACTCTTGCAGTGGTCCTGTGGGTCGGACAGGGCAGGCCCTGCCAGGTCCCATCTTGTTTGAGAAATTGAATCTCAGAGGCTGGCTGCCCTGCTGGCATCTTGCAGTTGAGAAGTGGAGGAGGTGCTGAAAATAACTCCAATTAAAAAAAACAAAAACACAGTAGTTTCCAATGGAAAGTTTCAAAGCACAGAGCATCTAGGACTCTCACTGTTCTCAGAAAATTCGAGAACGTTGGGATAATCAGGAACTTTTGTTTATAAATGTGTCCAGTGAAGAAAGAACTGTGGTTGGAAGAAAAATTCCACTTTATCTGAAGGACTGTTCAAATATCTCCTTTCTGGCTGTTTCCTTCTTGAGAACACCAGAAGCTGGCTTGGAAGCTCTTTGAGGACAGTCTTGGGTCAGTTTCTTTCTGCTGTCATAAGTGCTTACTCTCAGTAACTGGTGTTTTGAACAGTTTTAAGAAGGCTCCTTTGGTTGCTGTGTAGAGAAGAGACCCGGGATGAGATGGAAGCAGGAGAGAACACCTGGAAGGCTGATGCCCTGGTCTGAGTGAGAGAGAGGGTGATGGTGTTGGTAAGAAGTACTGGGTATATTGCATATACTTTTATATTTTGAGACCTCTCTGGTGGCTCAGACAGTAAAGAATCTACCTGCAATGCAGGAGACCCAGGTCTGATCCCTAGGTCAGGAAGAGCCCCTGGACGAGGGAATGGCTACCCACTTCAGTATTCTTGCCTGGAGAATCCCATGGACGGAGGAACCTGATGGGCTTTAGTCCATGGAGTCACAAAGAATAGGACACGACTGAGCGACTAACACTTTCACTTTTATATTTTGAAAGCAGAGCCAGCAGGACTCTGACAGATTAGATGTGGGTTGTGGGAATTGAGGTCAAGACAAGTGTTTTGGCCTGAAGTCTGGAGGGAAGGAGGGACCCCCAGAGAGGATGAGGAGGTGGTAGGAGAAGCCAATGTGGATGGAAGATCAAGAGTCCAGTTCTGGAAATGTGGAGCTCAAGGCACCTGGTACACATTAGATTTTCTTTTTTTCATTCTTTCTTTCCTCCCTCCTTCCTTCCTTTCTCTCTTCCTTCCTTCCTCCCTACCTCTTTCCCTCCCTTCCTTTCTTTATCTTTCCTTCTTTTTCTCTGCTTGACCTTTCATAACATTAAATTAAGGAAGACATACTGGATTTCTATTGAATACAGTTTATTTCACTTTTCTAACTTCAAAATATTCATCTGCAAGAGGAAGAAAACAGAAATTAGAAATGAATACTCTAGTTTTTGAGTGGGGACATTATTTTACTAATGTATTCTTACAGCTAAATAAGAGATTCATTTTTCAGTCGATTTTGTTTTTTCAGTTTTACATGAGACATTGTGCACCTCTGGGCTATGTTTTCCTTGACTGATTCTGTTGGAGCTGGTGGAGGGAGTCCCTTCACTGAAACAGCATCTCTGCTCAGGGTTTGATCCACTCCCTTGGAAGGCAGTGCTGTGTCCTGCTGATTTTATGTCAATTCCAACTTGGTAAAGAAAGTCAAACATCTTCAAAAGTTCAGTATGAGGATAGAGCATATGAAATATGAATTCTTAACATTATACACTGTCCTGACCCTTTCACTGAAGTATAGACCTTTTGATACTTAGGGCTCTACACTAATTTTTCATGTCATTAGGGTACTGTTCTTTGATAAGCAACTTTATTGCATTGAATTACAAGCAAGCGTGGATCCATTTTAAGCCACTTAATATTCAAGTATAGGATAAGACAATGAGCATGTCTGAGATTGAATATTTCTGAAAATATCTTCAGTAGCTTGTAATCATAAAAAGCATGTTTTATGGATATGGCCATGTTAAGACACTCCAGAACTTTCTTTTATCTTTAATATATTAAAACCCTTTCTTCTAAAAGCATTTTAATTTTTTAAACAGGTGTAATTCAGTAGCACTCATGCTAAATTTTGATTAAATTACTTGAAGCAAAAATAATTGCATCTTAGCACATGAATAGAGATGACCAATTTTTATTTCATACTTTTAAATTTCAAATCATGAGAATCTCAACATTTCCAAGGATATGCAATTTAATGTTCACTATGTGCTTAAATTGGAGAACTTCCACTAGAAAAAAATGCATTGTTGAGAAAGTACAACTCCAACAAACTAGGAAGTGTAACAAAAAAGAATCAGGATCACAGAGATAGAGAACAATCTGGTAGTTA
Organism: Cervus canadensis; assembly: GCF_019320065.1. NCBI lineage: Eukaryota > Metazoa > Chordata > Mammalia > Artiodactyla > Cervidae > Cervus > Cervus canadensis. The sequence continues at coordinate 5,443,721 of NC_057399.1, read as the reverse complement.
ACAGTGGGGAGGGGAGGGGCAACACAGGGGAAGGGTGTTAAGAGGTACAATCTACTATGTATAAAATAAGCAATGAGGATATAGTATGCAACATGGAGAATATACCCAATATTTTATAATAACTATAACTGGAATATAAAAACAAAATTGCTGTCTGGGGAGGCCTTACAAATAGCTGAGAAAAGAGGAGAAGCTAAAGGCAAAGGAAAAAAGGAAAGATATACCCATTTGAATGCAGAGTTCCAAAGAATAGCAAGGAGAGATTAGAAAGCCTTCCTCAGTCATCAGTGCAAAGAAATAGAGGAAAATAATAGAATAGGAAAGACTAGAGATCTCTTCAAGAAAATTAGAGATACCAAGGGAATATTTCATGTAAAGATGGGCTCAATACAGCACAGAAATGGTATGGACCTAACAGAAGCAGAAGATATTAAGAAGAGGTGGCAAGAATACCCTGAAGAAATGTACAAAAAGATCTTCATGATCCAGATGATCACAATGGTGTGATCACTCACCTGGAGCCAGACATCCTGGAAGTCAAGTGGTTCTTAGGAAGCATCACTACAAACAAAGCTAGTGGAAGTGATGGAATTCCAGTTGAGCTACTTCAAATCCTAAAAGATGATGCTGTGAAAGTGCTGCACTCAATATACCAGCAAATTGGGAAAATTCAGCAGTGGCCACAGGACCAGAAAAGGTCAGTTTTCATTCCAATCCCAAAGAAAGGCAATGCCAAAGAATGCTCAAACTAACACACAATTGCTCTCATCTCACACACTAGTAAAATAATGCTCAAAATCCTCTAAGCCAGGCTTCAGCAATACGTGAACTGTGAACTTCCAGATGTTCAAGCTGGATTTATAAAAGGCAGAGGAACCAGAGATCAAATTGCCAACATCCGCTGGATCATTGAAAAAGCAAGAGAGTTCCAGAAAAACATCTATTTATGCTTTATTGGCTATGCCAAAGCCTTTGACTGTGTGGATCACAATAAACTGTGGAAAATTCTGAAAGAGATGGGAATACCAGACCACCTGACCTGCCTCTTGAGAAACCTGTATGCAGGTCAGGAAGCAACAGTTAGAACTGGACATGGAACCACAGACTGGTTCCAAATCAGGAAAGGAGTACGTCAAGGCTGTATATTGTCACCCTGCTTATTTAACTGATATGCAGAGTACATCATGAGAAACGCTGGGCTGGAAGAAGCACAAGCTGGAATCAAGATTACCGGAAGAAATATCAATAAACTCAGATATGCAGATGATACCACCCTTAGGGCAGAAAGTGAAGAAGAACTAAAGAGCCTCTTGATGAGAGTGAAAGAGGAGAGTGAAAAAGTTGGCTTAAAACTCAACATTCAGAAAACTAAGATCATGGCATCTGGTCCCATCACTTCATGGCAAATAGATGGGGAAACAGCAGAAACAGTGGCTGACTTTATTTTTTTGGGTTCCAAAATCACTGCAGATGGTGACTGTAGCCATGAAATTGAAAGACTCATATTCCTTGGAAGGAAAGTTATGACCAACCTAGGCAGCATATTAAAAAGCAGAGACATTACTTTGCCAACGAAGGTCTGTCTGGTCAAAGCTATGGTTTTTCCAGTAGTCATGTATGGATGTGAGAGTTGGACTATAAAGAAAGCTGAGTGCTGAAGAACTGATGCTTTTGAACTGTGGTGTTGGAGAAGACTCTTGAGAGTCCATTAGACTGCAAGGAGATCCAACCAGTCCATCCTAAAGGAAATCAGTCCTGGGTGTTCATTGGAAAGACTGATGCTGAAGCTGAAACTCCAATACTTTGGCCACCTGATGGGAAGAACTGACTCATTGGGAAAGACCCTGATGCTGGGAAAGATTGAAGGCAGGAGGAGAAGGGGACAACAGAGGATGAGATGGTTGGATGGCATCATCAACTCAATGGACATGAGTTTGAGTAAACTCTGGGAATTGGTGATGGACAGAGAGGCCTGGCGTGCTGTGGTCCATGGGGTTGCAAAGAGTTGTACACGACTGAGTGAACTGACTGATAAATGGAGTATAACTAAACAATTGTGAATCACTATATTGTACACCTTTAATTTCCATAATATTCTACAGCAACTGTACTTCAATAAAAAAAGAAGTAAAGAAAAATTACAACTCCATTATGGACTGACTTTTTTCTTCTTATTTTTGATGATCTCCTCCCTAATGTCCTGATCTGAAATTCATAACTCTTGTTTGTTTGTTTTTGTTTTAAATTGGGATATAGTGGCTTTACCATGTTGTGTTAGTTTCCACTATACAACAATATATGACACATATATCCCCCTGATCTTGTGCTTTCTTCCCTCTCCCCCTATCCTACTCCTCTAGGTCATCACAGAGGACTGACCCGCAAGTCTTTCAAGGTCTATTTCTAATTGCTACTTAGTGAAACCTGCCTGAGAACTTCTGCCTTCATCAAACTCTACTTCCTGGGCAGCCATGCACTTATTAGCTGCATTGGTGACATAGACACAATTATTGTGGAGCTGATTCCATGCAGCTTAGCACAGCGTTACATAGCATTTAAAAGTTTTCCTTGCATGTAATTATTCTCTCTGCAGTAAGTTTCTAAGGTGTCTGAAGACAGGTATGTCATGCCTTTTGTTCTGGGTGCCATGTATTTTTTGTTGAATGAAATATTTTATTCATTCAACTATCATTTATTCAGCTCACTATAAGCCAAGGATGGTGCTGAGTATTGGCACACCAAGCTTTATTTGTTATTTATTAATTCACTGCATTTTTGAGTGTCTGACATCTGTCAGGTGCTTGATGTACAGGATTGAAGTAAATTAAATTTCTAGTTCTGTAGATCTTACCTCTTAGAATGGGGGACGGATCATAAAAAAGCAAATAACAACTAGGTACATATTTTTAAATAGTGATAAGGGCTATGAAGAAAATGAAACAGTAAGGAGAGACGGAGTGTGAGCATATGGGGGTGTTTGAGAGAAGATGTTGAGGAAGGGCCTCTCTCACAAGATGGCATTTGAGCAGAGAACTGAGTGAAGTGAGCGACGGAACCAACCAAACATTCGCCAGGAGAGAGTTCCTGCCAGAGGAAAAGAAAGGCAAGTTCAACTGCTGGGGATCGGGGTACCCACGGCGTGTCCTGGAACAATGAGAAGGTCACTGTGGGTGGGACACCTCAAGTGATGGGAAAGGGGGCTCCCGGGAGGTGAGGTCAGGAAGGAGGCAGTGCCAGCTCATGGTGGGCTTTAAAGGATTTAATTCCACACATGAGAGGAAGACATTGAGAGGTTTTAAGTAGGTTACTGACATCGTCTGATTTATGCTGAGATGAATGAGAAAGATTCCAGAATTGTTCTAAAGAAACTGAAAATCTGTTATTCAGAGTTCTGCTGCACAAACATTCATAGTCATTTTTATTAAACTATGAAATCAGAAAAGGAAATTTCCTAAAAATTAAAAAATTCCAGCTATGTGTATGGTATTAAGTAGGGTGCACATATAAGTGGGTAATTGTGTAAAGTGGCAAATAGTAAATTTAAATAGAAAATTATAGCCTCAAAAGTTATAAAGACAAGGAATGTAGACTTTACAAACTAAAAACTTAAGTCCAAGAAATGCAATATTTTCATCTGAGAAATGAAATGTGTGGCTATTTTATTTACTTCCATATTTTTGCATGTCAAAATATCAAGGTATGATTTAATATTTTATGTAAGAATATACATTTCTATCATTTGAATCACAGGACTAAAGGAATGTTAATAAATAATTATGGCCCATGTTTTCCTCAGAGAACGGCATAGTTGTAAATTGGATCTGAAGAGCTGTGAAATAGAAATAATTATATGCTCTTATGCTATTAAATTGGTGGCTCAGACCATTAAGAATCTATCCGCAATGCAGGAGACCTGGGTTCAATCCCTGTTTTGGGGAGATCCTATGGAGAAGAAAATGACTACTCACTCCAGTATTCTTGCCTGGAGAATCCCATGGACAGAGCAGCCTGGTGGGCTACAGTCCATGTGACAGCAGTCAGAAATGATTGAGCAACTAACACTTTCATGGTATTAAATAATCAAAGCTATTTTTTTTTTTCCTGTCCACAGATGAGATCTTAGTGCAAGGGCTCTGGGTTGTGATATTAATTTTGACACTGATGTGATAGACTGTGTGGATCACAATAAACTGTGGAAAATTCTGAAAGAGATGGGAATACCAGACCACCTGACCTGCCACTTGAGAATGCAGGTATGCAGGTCAGGAAGCAACAGTTGGAACTGGACATGTTCCAACAGACTGGTTCCAAATCAGGAAAGGAGTATGTCAAGGCTGTATATTGTCACCCTGCTTGTTTAACTTATATGAAGAGTACATCATGAGAAACGCTGGGCTGGAAGAAGCACAAGCTGGAATCAAGGTTGCTGGGAGAAATATCAATAACCTCAGATAAGCAGATGACACCACCCTTAGGGCAGAAAGTGAACAAGGACTAAAGAGCCTCTTGATGAAAGTGAAAGAGAAGAGTAAAAAAGTTGGCTTAAAACTCAACATTCAGAAAACTAAGATCATGGCATCCAGTTCCATCATTTCGTGGCAAATAGATGGAGAAACAGTGGCTGACTTTATTTTTTGGGGTTTCAAAATCACTGCAGATGGTGACTGCAGCCATGAAATTAAAAGATTTGGAAGGAAAGTTATGACCAACCTAGACAGCATATTAAAAAGCAGAGACATTACTTTGCCAACAAAGGTCTGTCTAGTCAAAGCTATGGTTTTTCCAGTAGTCATGTATGGATGTGAGAGTTGGACTATAGAGAAAGCTGAGAGCCGAAGAATTGATACTTTTGACTGTGGTGGTGGAGAAGACTCTTGAGAGTCCCTTGGACTGCAAGGAGATCCAACCAGTCCATCCTAAAGGAGATCAGTCCTGAATATTCATTGGAAGGACTAATGTTTAAGCTGAAACTCCAATACTTCGGCCACCTGATGCAAAGAGCTGACTCAATGGAAAAGACCCTGATGCTGGGAAAGATTGAGGGCAGGAGGAGAAAGGGACGAGAGAGGATGAAATGGTTGGATGGCATCATCAACTTGATGGACATGATTTTGGGTAAACTCTGGGAATTGGTGATGGACAGGGAGGCCTGGCATGCTGCAGTTCATGGGGTAACAAAGAGTTGGACAGGACTGAGCAACTGAATTGAACTTGGAGCAAGACAAGTAATGGTAGAAACAGCCAATGTTTATTGAGTGTTCTTTTCTGGTAACTCTGTCAGTTACATGCTTTGTGTGTGGGTTTTCTTGCCAGAGTTCTGAACTAGATGAGAAAGAAAACAAAACTGGTCACAGGGAGAAGCCCCTTTACCACCACTGAAGCTATCACCAGACAATGTGGCAACAATAGGCTTCAAACACCAAACTCTGGAATTCCATGAACATCAGCATCCAGATTTTCCACTAAAGGGCAACCTAAGATGAGTAGAACAGAGCAGAATTTGAGTGTTCTGTGGGCAGCTGACCTCAGGATAAAAAGAAGCAGAGAAAGGATCTGGGCTACACTGCTCTACCTCATCTTATGTCTTAGATGAGGGTATTTGAGGAAATCCCCTTTAGAGGCTTCCCTGGTGGCTCAGTCAGTAAGGAGACTGCCTGCAATTCAGGAAATCCAGGTTCTATCCCTGGGTCAGGAAGATTCCCTGGAGAAGGAAATGGCAACCCACTCCAGTATTCTTGCCTAGGAAATTCCGTGGACAGAGAAACCTGGTGGAGTATAGTCCATGGGGTCACAAGAGTCTGATACGACTCAGAAACTAAACCACCTCTTCATTTAGATTATGGAGGGACTTCCCTGGTGGTCCAGTGGTTAAGACCTCCATTGCAGGGGGTGTGGGTTCGATCCCTGGTTGGGGAGCTAATATCCCATATGTCTGGAGGCCAGAAAACCAATATGTAAAACAGGAGCAGCATAGTAATGAATTCAATAAAAACTTTAAATGTGGTCCACATTTTTTAAAAAAAGCTTAAACATTTATAAAAGTGGACAAGAACTGTTGTTCTTCATGGCAATGAATGTATTAATTCATTTAATTCTCAGAAATTTTATGACGTAGAAACAAAGGCACAGAGAGGTGAAGTAAGTCACCAGATATCCCACACCTGGCACTGGGGGAAGCAGTCTTGAACTCAGGGAGTTTGGTCCTGGAGTTCTCACCCATCTTTCTTCTCCAATCATTATTTTTAGCTGAGCTTTCTAATCTGAAAAATGGCCAGATTAGGCTAGAAACATCTCTAAGAATTCCTTTCAACTTTAAAATGCTTTCATATGTTGGGTTTATGGTAAAAATATCTGGGTGTGTGAACTGTTTTAAACTCCTCAGGCAAGGGAGGATATGGAACAGTATTATACACAACTTAAAATGTTATTCTGATGAAAAGTTGCAGTAGGTAATTGTAACCCAATTCTCTTTTCAGTGTGGAAAACTTAACAGTTTAAAAAGGAGCAGACAGATGGAATTTTGCTAACGTGTCCAAGGAGGAAACATGACTTCACATGCATATTATATGCAAGTTTATGAATGCAGTCATAGGGTCTGGAACCAAGATAGGAAACTGTGATGAAAATCAGTGAAGTAAAATATCAAAATAAAACATCTCATGACAACCCCTAATGGGGAGCAATGCTGATGCCTGTAATAAAACTTGGGAGCATTAACATGAGACATAAATGGCTGAAAGATTCTGAGTTTCTCTGGTGATATTCATATGTCACAAAATGAATGTTAACTGGCAACAATTCAAGAAGTGATGCATTTAACATGCCACTATTGAGATGCCCAGGTTGCGATCACCGACAGTAAATTGTGACATTTTACTTTGTGTCAAATTAACTAGACACTTGTTTATAATTTCCTAAGAACTTGTTGAGAGCAAAGATTTAGGATTATAATCTCAGCTAAGAATGGAATGTGTGATTTAGGTAATAAGCTCACCTTTGTGTATTTGACATTATCAACATATTTCCAACAAAATGGTTTCAGTTTTTTGTTTTTTTTTTTTAAAGTTTTACTGAAAGGAGAGAATTTCAGTTCAGTTCAGTTCAGCCACTCAGTCGTGTCTGACTCTTTTCAACCCCATGGACTGTAGCACACCAGGCCTCCCTGTCCATTACCAACTCCCAGAGTTTACTCAAATTCATGTTCATTGAGTCCGTGATGCCATCCAACCATGTCATCCTCTATCGTCCCCTTCTCTTCCTGCCTTCAATCTTTCACAACATCAGGGTCTTTTCAAATGAGTCAGTTCTTTGCATCAGGTGGCCAAAGTATTGGAGTTTCAGCTTCAACATCAGTCCTTCCAATGAACACTCAAGACTGATCTCCTTTAGGATGGACTGGTTGGATCTCCTTGCAGTCCAAGGGACTCTCAAGAGTCTTCTTCAACACTTCTCCAACACATTTCAAAAGCATCAATTCTTCAGTACTCAGCTTTCTTTATAGTCCAACTCTCACATCCATACATGACTACTGGAAAAACCATAGCCTTGATTTGACAGACCTTTGTTGGCAAAGTAATGTCTTACCCCACGTTTAAATACATTCTGGGCATTTTGGACTAATATTTTTTATTGAAGATTAATCAATACCATTCACCATTGCAACAAAAAGAATAAAATACTTAGGAGTATATCTACCTAAAGAAACAAAATACCTATACATAGAAAACTATAAAACACTGATGAAAGAAATCAAAGAGGACACAAACAGATGGAGAAATATACCGTGTTCATGGATTGGAAGAATCAATATTGTCAAAATGGCTATTCTACCCAAAGCAATCTATAGATTCAATGCAATCCCTATCAAGCTACCAACAGTATTTTTCACAGAACTAGAACAAATAATTTGACAATTTGTATGGAAATACAAAAAACCTCAAATAGCCAAAGCTATTCTTGAGAAAGAAGAATGGAACTGGAGGAATCAACCTGCCTGGCTTGAGAATATATTACAAAGCCACAGTCATCAAGACAGTATGGTACTGGCACAAAGACAGAAATATAGATCAATGGAACAAAATAGAAAGCCCAGAGATAAATCCACATACCTATGGACACCTTATCTTTGACAAAGGAGGCAAGGATATACAATGGAAAAAAGACAACCTCTTTAACAAGTGGTGCTGGGAAAACTGGTCAACCACTTGTAAAAGAATGAAACTAGAACACCTTCTAACACCATACACAAAAATAAACTCAAAATGGATTAAAGATCTAAATGTAAGACCAGAAACTATAAAACTCCTAGAGGAGAACATAGGCAAAACACTCTCCGACATAAATCATAGCAGGATCCTCTATGACCCACCTCCCAGAATATTGGAAATAAAAGCAAAACTAAACAAATGGGACCTAATGAAACTTAAAAGCTTTGGCACAACAAAGGAAACTATAAGCAAGGTGAAAAGACAGCCCTCAGATTGGGAGAAAATAATAGCAAATGAAGAAACAGACAAAGGATTAATCTCAAAAATATAAAAGCAACTCCTGCAGCTCAATTCCAGAAAAATAAATGACCCAATCAAAAAATGGGCCAAAGAACTCAACAGACATTTCTCCAAAGAAGACATACAGATGGCTAACAAACACATGAAAAGACTCTCAACATCATTATCAGAGAAATGCAAATCAAAACCACAATGAGGTACCATTACACTCCAGTCAGGATGGCTGCTATCCAAAAGTCTACAAGCGATAAATGCTGGAGAGGGTATGGAGAAAAGGGAACCCTCTTACACTGTTGGTGGGAATGCAAACTAGTACAGCCGCTATGGAGAACAGTGTGGAGATTTCTTAAAAAACTGGAAATAGAACTGCCATATGACCCAGCTATCCCACTTCTGGGCATACACACTGAGGAAACCAGATCTGAGAGAGACACGTGCACCCCAATGTTCATTGCAGCACTGTTTATAATAGCCAGGACATGGAAGCAACCTAGATGCCCATCAGCAGATGAATGGATAAGGAAGCTGTGGTATATATACACCATGGAATATTACTCAGCCATTAAAAAGAATTCATTTGAATCAGTTCTAATGAGATGGATGAAACTGGGAGGCCCGTTTATACAGAGTGAAGTAAGCCAGAAAGATAAAGGACCAATAACAGCATACTAACACATATATTATGGAATTTAGAAAGATGGTAATGATAACCCTATATGCAAAACAGAAAAAGAGACACAGATGTACAGAACAGACTTTGGGACTCTGTGGGAGAAGGCGAGGGTGGGATGTTTCAAGAGAACAGCATCAAAACATGTATATTTTCTAGGGTGAAACAGATCCCCAGCCCAGGTTGGACGCATGAGACAAGTGCTTGGGCCTGGTGCACTGGGAAGACCCAGAGGGATCGGGTAGAGAGGGAAGTGGGAGGGGGGATCGGGATGGGGAACACATGTAAATCCATGGCTGATTCATGTCAATGTATGACAAAAACCACTACAATATTGTAAAGTAATTAGCCTCCAAGTAATAAAAATAAATGAAAAAAAAATAAAAAGAAAATAAAAAAAGCCCTCAAATTAATGTTTCTAAAAACGGCTTCAAATCAATGTAAGATCTAATTACACAGTTAATTGTTCTGTGTGTGTTTGCTCAGTCATGTACAACTCTTTGAGACCCCATGGACTATAGCCCACCAAGCTCTTCTGTTCATGGGATTTCCCAGGCAAGAATACCGGAGTGGGTTGCCACACTCTCCTCCAGGGGAACCTCCCCACCCAGGGATTGAACCCTGGTCTCCTCATTGCAGGCACATTCTTTACCACTGTGTCACCTGGGAAGTCCAGTCAATGGTTCAAATAACTTCAGTTTTTATGTCAAATTAATTTGGTAGTTGGAAAGTGTTGAATACCTTCATTCAATGCAATACACTTAAATTCTAGTTGATGAGCTTTTATCTCCATCAAAAAAAAAAAAAAAAACTCAAAAGCAAAAACAAAAACAAAATCAGAAGAATAGCATTGCCTTTGCTAATTAAATAATATATCTTTGAAGAGTGTGAGTTAAAAGAAAAGTATTTGTTTTCTTCAGGGGTTGCTTTGGTATTATGTATAGCTATAGTTTTAATTCTCTGTTTATCTCTATTATCATCTTAAGAGTATTATCTTTCAGAATCCTTCTGGCACCTCAGAGGTACTTTCCAAAAAAATTTTTTTTTCTTTTTGGTTAAAAAGAGGTTTGATTTGCCCACTGGAATTTCATGTATACTTGCTCTTTCCCATCTGTGTGTGAGTGTGTTTTGATATTATGTCCTTAAAATTATATTATGAAAGGGTGTTATGATTCTTGACTTCCATAAGTAGCCTAAGCACAAGAATGACTTTTTAATGATACAGTTTAATCTATATATACATTATAAATTGCTTCCAAGAATATGCTTACTTTATTGACTAACATCTCAGGATAGAGGACATGATTTAGTAAGGAGCAGACTTGGCATATTAAAAAGAGAAATGACCAATGCTGATACTCTGGAGCAGAGAGGTTTATTAAAATAAATAGAAAAGGGACCAGAGTCTTTTACCTTCATTGTATATTACAAAGTGTGATAAAGTATCTCAACTCATAGCATAAACCAAAACTACATTATTTGATTCCTAATAAATTTGGCTGATGACTTGTTACAAAAATGAACAGTAAGGACTAAACACAAATGTATAAATAAGTTGACATGTATTCAAAAAATTCTAATAATGTCCAGGGTGTAGTGGGTTAGAGATGCCAGGAGAGGAGGAGGGCTGCCTGAATAGTTAGGTCTCTTCTGTGGCTTATTTTGAGAACAGTGACTTGGAGCTGTTGTGAAATATTCTCTTGTGATTCCTCCACCTATAAATAGCTGGCTTTGGGTCTGATGGCTTCTAATCAGTGAATAATGATTGCCGACTGGGCCACGGTTATCAACAGCAACAACAGTAGCATTTATGGGACTTGAATCCTCATAACAAGCCAGTGAAGTAAGGATTATAATTACCTTCATTTTACCCACAAGCAAACCAACACTCGGAGAGTTTAGGCCACTTGCCAAAGACCATGAAACAAGGCAAATATCACTGATATTTATTGTGCTCCTGCTATGTTCTAGGCACTGTTGCTGGACTCGAGGACAAAATGGAGCAAAAGGCAGCCTGTGTTCTCAATCCCTGTATAGTCTTCTGGGGGAAACAGAAGAATTCTTAGGCAACAACGGTGTACAGAGCTAAGCACAAATACAAGAAGTGTTGCATTGACGTGCCATGAGATACAGAATACATTCCCAGGGGGCCAGGGGAGACTTCTGCAGGCAGAAAGTAACAGAACAAGGTAAAAGAGCTCTCTTTCTTCTGTTGTAGTTGTTGTTGTTTGGTTCCCGAGCAGTGTACAACTCTTTGTGACCCCGTGGACTGTAGCACGCCAGGCCTCCCTGTCCCCCACTATCTCCTGGAGTTTGCCTAAGGTCATGCCCATTGAATCAGTGATGCTATCCAGCTACCTCATCCTCTGCCACCCTCTTCTCCTTTTGCCTTCAATCTTTCCCAGCATCAGGGTCTTTTCCCCTGGAGGAAGGAATGGCAAACCACTCCAGTACTCTTGCCTGGAGAATCCCATGGATGGAGGAGCCTGGTGGGCTACAGTCCATGGGGTCGCAAAGAGTCGGACATGATTGAGCGACTTCACTTTTCCCAGCATCAGGGTCTTTTCCACTGGAGGAGGGAACGGCAAACCACTCCAATACTCTTGCTGCAAGAACTCCTCTTTCTTGAGTACCTTGCTTTTAAAAATACATTGTGTTCATCTTCAGTCTTCTGACTCTGTGAGTCTTTAGTTCTATGCAACTGTATTAGAGCTGACCACGATATAACCTGGGAAACTCTTCTCTCTGCAAATGTACTGCCAGCTCCCACCTTACATTCACTTTCAGGGCTGTGTTTAGAAGGGTACTTATCTATTGTGCCAAAGAAAATATATACTTGAGAAAAACACTGAATAGTTTGATAGATGTGTGGAATCCAAAGCCAGTTGTTTATAAGATCAAGTTGTTGTTGCTCAGTTCCTAAGTCATGTCTAACTCTGTGATCCCATGGATTGCACTCTGCTGGGCTCCCCTAACCTCTGCTATCTCCCAGAGTTTGCTCAAATTCATGTGCGTTGAGTCGGTGATGCCATCTAACCATCTAATTCTCTGCTACCCTGTTCTACTTTTGCCTTCAATCTTTCCCAGCATCAGGGTCTTTTCCAACATGTCTGTTCTCTTCACATCAGATGGTCAAAGTATTGGAGCTTCAGCTTCAGCATCAGTCCTTTCAATGAATATTCAGGGTTGATTTCCTTTAGGATTGACTTGTTTGATCTCCTTGCAGTCCAATGGACTCTAAGGCGTCTTCTCCAACACCACAGTCTGAAAGCATCAATTCTTCAGCCCTCAACCTTTTTTACAGCCCAACTCTCACATCTGTACATGACTACTGGAAAAACCATAGCTTTGACTATCTGGACCTTTGTTGGCAAAGTGATATCTCCGCTTTTTAACACACTGTCTAGGCTTGTCATAGCTTTCCCAAGGAGCAAGCTTCTTTTTATTTTATGGCCGCAGGTAACATCTGCAGTGATTTTGGAGCCCAAGAAAATAAAATCTATAACTATTTCCACTTTTCTCTCTTCTATTTGCCGTGAAGTGATGGGCCCAGGTTACTATTTATAAGCTCTCAATTTTAATATATTTTAGCTACTCAAAAGTGTTCTGTTATTTGGAAGTGTTTTAATATTTAGAAGGTCAGCCTGACATATACTTTCCTGTCATATGGAATGATCACATGAATTTATAGCATTCACAGAGCAGTCTGTAGATCTGACTGGACTTATGAATGAAATGTGTCACTTTTTTGATTAATCATTGAAGCTCTAGCAGCAAGAGAAAATAACAAGTTATTGTCTTTACAGCATCTCTTTTCCAAGAACTGCCCCTCCCTCTAAAGTGGTTGCTATGGGTGCCACCATATTTAAAAATGTGACTATTGATTGATTTTGGGTGGGAAGAAGAGTCAAGTTGGGCTAATCATCAGTTCAGTTCAGTTCAGTCACTCAGTCCTGTCTGACTCTTTGCAACCCCATAAATCACAGCATGCCAGGCTACCCTGTCCATCATCAACTCCCGGAATCTACCCAAACCCATGTCCATCGAGTCAGTGATGCCATCCGGCCATCTCATCCTCTGTCATCCCCTTCTCCTCCTGCCCCTAATCCCTCTCAGCAACAGGGTCTTTTTCAATGAGTCAGCTCTTCACATCAGGTGGCCAAAGTATTGGAGTTTCAGCTTCAACATCAGTCCTTCCAGTGAACACCCAGGACTAATCTCCTTTAGGATGGACTGGTTGGATCTTCTTGCAGTCCAAAGGACTCTAAAGAGTCTTCTCCAACACCACAGTTCAAAAGCATCAATTCTATGGCGCTCAGCTTCCTTCACTGTCCAACTCTCACATCCATACATGACCACTGGAAAACCATAGCCTTGACTAGATGGACCTTTGTTGGCAAAGTAATGTCTCTGCTTTTAAATATGCTATCCAGGTTGGTCATAACTTTCCTTCCAAGGAGTAAGCATCTTTTAATTTCATGGCTGCAATCACCATCTGCAGTGATTTTGCATCCCCCCAAAATGAAGTCAGCCACTGTTTCCACTGTTTCCCCATCTATTTCCCATGAAGTGATGGGACCAGATGCCATAATCTTAGTTTTCTGAATGTTGCTAATAATACTGTACTACTATTTGGTCTCACAGATTAGGCTTGATTGCTCATGGTCGTTTACTCGCTAAGCCGTGACCAACTCTTATCACCCCATGGACTGTATTCTGCCAGGCTCCTCTGTCCATGGGGTTTCTCAGACAAGAATACTGGAGTGGGTTGCCATTTCCTTCTCCAGGAGATCTTCCTCACCCCAGGAATTCAGTGACAGTTTACCTAATTTTCTAGAAGAGGAAATCGGCACATGCTAAGTGTAAAAAATATACCTAGAGAGAGAACCTGGGTATTTCTATACCAGTCTAGAGTTTTTGCCCTACATTACACTGCAACCTCAAAATAAAAGTCATCATCTTCTTTAAGAGTGTTTTTCTGGGCATAGTTTGATTAGCAAAAGCAATAATTACATTTCAGTTCTACAATTGAAAAGTTTTAACAAATTCATTTCAAAACTTATTTCCAATAGTGAATTTGAGAATACTTTTAAAATTAACATTTTGTGTGGTTTTTAATTGAAAGAGCTCATGCCTGCTCAGTTGTGTTTGATTCTTCTGTGACCCACATGGACTGTAGCCCACCAGGCTCCTCTATCCATGAGGTTTCCCAGGCAAGAATACTGGAGTGGGTTGTCATTTCCTTCTCCAGGATATCTTCCCAACCCAGGGATTGAACTCATGTCTCCTGTGTCACCTGCATTTGTAGTCGGATTCTTTACCACTGAGCCACCTGGGAAGATAAAACTCTGTTTCAAGATTTCTTGGCAGGATAACGTTTCCTAAATGCCATATATTATACACTTAAAATTCAAATATTAGGTTGGCCAAAAAATTTGTTTGGGTTTTTCTTAACATCTTATAGAAAAGCCCAAGTGAAATTTTTGACCAACCCAATGCTTTGAAAGAACAAGTCAAATAATATTAACACAAATGTTAAGTCTGTCTAGATATCCTTTTAAAAGTCTAATAAGATCAAATCAGTAAAACAGGCATATGTTTTCCTATTTGGTCTGAGTGTGTACATGTGTGTTTTTTCTGGCCGTGCAGATGTAGCTAAACAAACTCTTTCAATTAGTGAAATGAGTTCCTTAATTTATAAAGCAAATTCAGTTAGACTGATATTATGTAGAGGATCCATTTGAGTTTGACCTAAATTTTTGGAACCTGAAACAGCAAACCATTATGTAGAAAATAGCATTAAGTCCCTAGCTCTTGCAGTCACAGTTCCAGCCATTTCTAATTTTATTTGCTGTGGTTACCTGTCTCAGTCTGAGCTCTTATGGAGGAACCAAAATTCACAGCAATGCATTATTGCCAACATCTTTTATTCTCTCTTTTATTTCCCCTTTGCAAATGATGATGATGATTAGTGCTTAGTGATTTGGAAGGCTGTTTTTTATGACTCAGCCTCTGAAGAGCTATAATTTCCCATAAAATTGCTGTCCACACTTGGACCACAAAGCAACTCCTCCCTTTATAACCATGAAAATTTTGTTAAAGCTGTATCTTACTTGAGAGTCCTTACTTTAAAAGTTTTAGGGGGTCTTGGTAAGTGAATAGAAAAAGTTATCTGCAAGTGAATTTTTATTTCATTTAGTTCCAAAAAAAGTGAGGAGCTCATCAGGGATTTAGAACAATTTCATCACCAGTGCATCAACAACTTTCTTGTTCATGGTGGGAAATCAGATAAGTGACAAAGCAGGCTCAACATATGTCATACAAAACTGCTCCTGGTATTCCTGGGTCAAGGTACCTCCCCTGGCACCACTGCCGTCCACACCTGTTCCTCCCAAAGGCCCTACGGCTGCTACAGTTGAGCCCCAGGATGGCGGTAGTATTGGATATGTGGAACTCTCAATCACCAAAGCGTGGCTGTGTTCCAGCTCTCACGCTCTGTTCAGAATGCTTCGTTCCCTCTGAAAGCCAGGTTTTTCAGTAAATTTGTTAGGAAATAACTGACAAGATGAAATCTTTCTCAGGAGGCTTCTCAGTCCCTCATGTAAAAGAGAAGAATATTTCTTGGGTTATTAATTTTGACACAAGGACTTCCCTGGTGGTCCAGTGGTTAAGAGGTCACCTTCCAATGTAGGGGACATGGGTTTGATCTCTGGTCTGGGATTTAAGATCCCACATGTTGAGGGTCAACTATGCCCATGAGCCACAATGAATGATCCCACATAACTCATCAAACATCTCACATGCCACAACTGAGACCTGAAGCAGCCAAATAAATAAATACTTTTTAGAAACTTGAATATCTATGACAAAATAACCAAGGACCACTATATTAAAACAGGGGTTATGTGACATTTACATTGAATCAATAACTATGATTTCCTACTGGGTCAATTCCGTTGACTTTTCTGTTCTTTGTTTATTTGACTAAAATTTGACTTTCACTCTGCTGTGTTTTCATATTTGCAAGTTGCAAGGTTATATACGCATTCATTCAACCATTTTTTTCAACATATGTTCACTGATCCTTAATCTGTGCTGGGTGCTATCACTCAGTGAGTTCAAACCTCTATCCTCGCCCAAATGTATTTAATAATGATCTATGTAAAGAATTAGTCTCCTGCCATGAATGGTAAATATAGTTTTAAAAATGCCACCAAGCCCTAGTCCTGACTGAGACATTTTTCAAGGTTAGGCAAGCTGCTTGATCTTTCCCCCTATATCTTGGAAATGCTATAGAAACTGTTGCCTTAGACAAGGCCAGAGGAACTCTTGACCTGGGTTCACCCTTTAGAGGATCCCGTACATTGTAAACACCACTCAGTTCCAAGGAAATGCTTTCCCACTTTTCTTGCCCTGTATCCACAAAACAAAAGCCTCCAGTGTCCCAATGCCATGAAGGCTTGTGGATTTTGTCACTGCCAATGTCAGAGACAGACACTGCTTTGGAAGTGTGGGAAAAAGTACTGAGGTGGAGCAAAAGAAATGAATGTGCAAATCCTTTCTATCAGATAACATGAATACAACATTGTCTTGAGTCATAAAATATTTGTTTCCCAGGAGTGCTGAGTGTCTATATTTCTTCCCTTGTTGCTAAGGATGGAACTGTGTCCTTCCAGATTCATATTGAAGCCCTACCCTCCAACATGACAGTATTTGGAAATGGGGCCTTTAAGGAGGAAACCAAGGTTAAACGAGGTCATATGGGTGAGCCATGGTCCGACAGGGCTAGTGTCTTTATAAGAAGAGATACCCAGTGTTCTCTCTCTCTAGCTGTCCCCCAACCACCAGTTGCATGGGCTCAGAGTAAAGACCACATGAGGACTGCGGCAAGAAGACAAGCACTCTATGATCTCACGTATATTGGAGTCTAAAATGTCAAACTCATAGAACCGGATGGGGTTCCCTCATGGCTCAGTCAGTAAAGAATCCGCCTGCAGTGTAGGAGACCTGGGTTTAATCCCTCTGTCAGGAAGATCCTCTGGAGAAGGAAATGGCAACCCAGTCTAGTATTCTTGCTGGGAAATCCCATGGACAAAGGAGCCTGGTGGGCTACAATCTATGAGGTTGCAAGAGTAGGACATGACTTAGAGACTAAGCCACCGCATAGAACTGACTGAGTTGCCAGGGGCTGGGGATTGGCAGGGTGAAAAAAGCAGCAAGATGTTGGTCCAAGGGAACACATTTTCAGTTGTAAGTTCTGGGGATCTGATGTACAGCCTGGTGATTATAATTAATAATACCACTTTTTAAAAAAAATTTGCTAACAGAATAGATGTCAAGCATGCTCATCAAATAAGTAAATAAATAAGGAGACTATGTGAGGTGATGACTATGTTAATTACCTTGGCTGTGGTAATCATTTCACAATGTAAACATATATCAATTCGCCCCACTGTACCCTTTAACATATACAATTTTATTTATCTATTACTCCCCAATAAAACTAGGGGAAAAAAGAATCAGTGTCATGCTTCATATGTTTCATCTAGACTCACATATATGTACATATTTTTTAAGCAGCAGAAATTAATTAACATTGCAAAATGATACTCAGACACTATGTTGCGTCTGAGTACATGGTGTACTTAGTATACACACCAAGTGTGTACAATTGTTGTGCACACTTCACTAATCTATGACCATCTCCAGATCCAGGAATTAGAACATGCACGTATTAGCCAGCTCAGCCTGCCATAACAAAACACAGTCTGGGGGGGTCTTAAACCATAGAAATCTACTTCTTACGGTTCTGGAGGCTAGAAGTTCCAGGTCAACATCCAGCAGGTTTGGTTTCTAGAGAGGAATTTTCCCAGCTGCTGATAGATGTTTTCTTATTTTTTTTTCCTTTTCCCCCTAGCTTTATTGAGGTATGACTGACAAATAAAAATTGTATGTATTTAAGCTGTATAATGTGATTTTTTAAAAGCATACAACATTATGATTCGATACATATGAAAGAAAGTGAAAGTGTTAGTCATTCAGTTGTGTCCAACTCTTTGCAACCCCATGGATTGTAGCCCTCCTTGCTACTCTGTCCGTGGGATTCCCCAGGCAAGAATACTGGAGTGGGTTGCCATCTCCTTCCCCAGGGGGTCTTCCCAGCCAAAGATCGAACCCAGGTCTCCTCCTGCATTGTAGGCGATTCCTTACTCTCTGGGCAACCAGGGAAGCCCTGGCCTCTGAACCTTTGCAAGTGCTGTTTCCTCTGTCTGAGCATCTTCCCAATCATTAACCCATCCCCTCCCTGAGTCTGTCCTCACCATCCTTCAGGTGTCAGGTTCAAAGCCATTCCCACACCCACCCCCATAACATAGGTTAGATCACCCTGGTGTCTGTCCCCACAGCATCCTGTCCCTCCCCTGATGCCCACTCTCTCACATTCTCATAGCAGCATGTAGGTGCTCAAACCATGTCTTCAAATGAATACTTTTGGGTTAACATCAGCTTAAACAATAAGATGATACATCTATAGAGAATAGATTATCTCTGCAGAAATGTCATTGTCCTATGCACGCATACCATATACTTGGAGTCTGTTGCTAGAAACTTCAAAGGCCTCTGGTGATGCAGAAAACTCTTTTCATCATCTAATGGGTTCATTTGCTAGACTGAAATTAACAGATATTGATAAATCATATTATAGCAATCCAAATCATTTATCATTTTATAATTTGAGGTTCTGCCTGTATGATGCAATATGGAAATACAATGTAGGGGTACAGTTACTCTCCAGAAGGGAAGGGGGGTCATTTTTTTTTTTAATTTTACAAATAAGATTTTCTGGCTTTCAGATCATTTACTAACATTCTGTGAGTTTCAGAAAACAACATGGGTGACACATTTCCTTGGAAAAAAATGGAAGAGGTGACAAGCTTTATCAGAATGAAAAAATGTGCTCAAGAACTTTCTGTCCTGAAATGTCAACTTTCTCCTGCTGCTTCCTATTAATAGAATTAAAAGGCAAACTTTGGGGCATTTCCCCCCTATTACATATTGACTGAATCTGTGAAGAGCTATGAAATGCTAACCAAAAGGACAACCCAAAATAAATTTAATAAGAAGCACAGACTCTACAAGGAAAGCCCTTTGTAATGTTTTCCAGGGCATGGCCCCTTTTGAACATTACATTCAGGAAAATATTATACGAAGGAAACGTCACTTTATGAGGCTTTAGATGAAGCCTTTTCTATTTTAATGAATGTCATATAGAAGGAAATGTTCAATATAACAGAATTTCACTGAACTGTATTGTTGGAATAAGCTCTAGTTACTCTGGATTTTCAGCTTTAATCTTGTGAGAAATACATTTCTAAACATCTCTGGCCAGGCCTTCAAATTTTATTCCCTCCCCAGTGTGGATTTTAACTCCCAAGGTCCAGCCAAACTCACATTTGTGGTATTCTTCAGGTTAATGAAAGGCAAACAAATTGACAGAATACTGTATCAAATGAGTGGTAAGGACATTTCCATTCAATTATTCTTAAGCCCTGAAAAACAGGGTGTGTGTGACTTTGCTCCGTTTTAAATTACCTCAGCATTTAAAAACCACCTGGATGAGTTCAAGAAGTAATGTGAGGCTGAGAAAAATATGAATTAATGAAGAACACATTTTGGTGATAGGCCTATAAATAAATTGTTTCTGTAGTTGGCACCCAAAGATTGAATAATGCTAAGGCAAGCAGACACAGATTGCTGAAGTCTTTTTATGTAAAATGTGGTTAGTTCCTGCTTCCTTTGCTATGCTAATGAATGCCAGGGAAAGTGTAAACTGTATTTTAACTTTTTGTTTACATCGGTGGACACATGCTGAGAAAGTTCCCATGGAATTTCGCTTACCATATGTACTTAAAAGGTCCAAGCTCATGGAATTAATCACATTTTAAAAAATGATTTGGCTTCCCACATTCAAGAGAATAGTCCTTTGTTATTTTTAACAACTTTGGCGTATAAGATATGGAATAACTGCTCAAGTATAACAGCATAGCCTTCGTTACAATAAATCGTTAAATTTAATAGGTCTGGATGGTGACAGAGGGCTGATTCTCTTAGATGGTCAGACGTTTAATCTCCCTGGAAGCATGGAGGAAAAATCTACAAGAAAAGTTCTTTGGATTTTCTACAGAGGTGGGTTCTTTCAAAACCAAAGCATCTTTCTCAGTCAAGAAGGCAAGAAGGCATGCATGATCAGTCGTGTCCAACTCTTTGTGACCCTATGGACGATAGTCCGCCAGGTTCCTCTGTCCATGGGATTTTCCAGGCAAGAATAATGGAGTGGGTTGCCATTTCCTCATCCAGTAGATCTTCCTGACCCAGAGATCAAACCCACATCTCCTGTGTCTCCTGCATTGCAGGCTGATTCTTCACCACTGAGCCATCAGGGAAAGCCCTGAAGGTGATAAAGTAGAAAGGAAATAGTGAGATCTTTGAGGGTAGAGAAGTCACTCTATGTTCTAGGAACAGCAAGAGAAGACATGTCACTTCCTCTGTCATCAACACACTTCTGCGTTGCATCTCGTCCAAGTTTCTTATAATAAGCATGAAGATGAGGTCAGTGGGGCCACCCCAAGCCTGAGAGCTGAGGGGACTGTTGGAGGCCAACACACCACATATCTAGATATTTAAGTTTGAGAACAAGCAAACAAGTTGTTACATAAAATATGTAATCTGTTCTATTCTCCTACTTTAATAAGTATCTTTTTTAAAAAAAATTAATGGATTATATATTGACTTACAAAACACACAATATGGGAATTTTGAGTTAAGTTTTATTTGGGGCTAATGAGGACTTCAGCCTAGTAGACAGCACCTCAGATAGCTCTGAGAAACTGTTCCAAAGAGGTAGGGGAGAGGTCAGTATATATATGATTTTGGTGAAGGGGGAATACATGCATTCAAGCACATGTTTTCTAGAAGGTTTCTACTAGTTTCATGAAGCTTTTGCTAATCACAAAGAATAGTCGTCACCATAAAGGATTTTAGTGCTTTTCTCGATCTGGGGAGTTACAAGAACTGGGCTCATAAAATTGGCTTCTGGAAATATCTAACTATCTGAATACCTGTCCTGCCAATTTTCCCCTGAGCACAAGGTACTTCCTTTCTGCTCTCCACCCTGAACTCCTTTCAGGGGGTGTTGAAGTTCAGCAGTTGTAACAGCACATGACGTAATCCTTGTAGAGGTAGATGACAAGTACCCATGGCAAGTGCCAATTTGTAGTTGACATATAGTTGATTTACAATGTTGTGTTAATTTCAAGTGTACAGTATATGTGAAATCTAAAAACATGGCACAAATGAATATATTTACAACACAGAAATAGAGTCACAGATGTAGAAAACCAATATATCTTCTTAACAATAGAAATGAAAAATACATGTGAAACCGTGGTTTGTAATAAGACTGAACGTGGGTAAAATGTCAAAGAAAACTGAATTTAACTTTTACTGTCCAGATCTGGGTGTTTGGTTGGTGAGCCAGCACTTTTTAGGTGAGTAATAAAACACAAATATATCATCATTTATTTTTTAAATTACACATTTATCTCATAAAATTTCTGCAAATTCACTTGTTATATTGTTATGGTCATTGTTTCCATGTGCATGGCATATGTTGGCAGCCAATCAGCTGATCTTTCTTGAGTCCTTGTGGTTCTTAGATAGTTTTTTATTCATTAATATTTACTCTGTGACAGTAGCAACTAGAATTTTTCATCAAAATGTAACACAGTACTTTGATTCAGAGGTGAATATGAAAATTAATAAATCATGTTCAAACATTATAATAAGGATATTGACAATAATTATCACAAAAGCATGTCAAAGTAGTGGTTATAAGATATAAATGTCCATCCCTCCTATAGGATTTTCAAAGTATCCTAAAGCAATATCAAGAGTCATAGGGTATCTCTTAGACTGTTCTCTTTAGAATCTCCAATGCTGGGATATTATCCAAAAAAGTGAAAATGGCAGCATGTGACTCCATTCGTTCCAGTCCCTGTTCAACTGAGATCATAAATTGCTTTCTAATGGCCAGAAAATAATTTTTATAAAAAGTAGTTTTGGAAACATTTGGGTATGCATCTTTTCCTTCATAGTCAGGAAATATTTTAATTTCTTGTTGGAATTTCCTTCTATTTTAATGAAATGTCACATTTGTTGCATATTTAACATCAGTTGCTTACAATTTGGAAAAATCATTTTCTCCAATTTTTAAAAAAGTTTTAAAGTTCTTTTTAAAATGATGTAGCAAACATCTTATTTGCATTGTTGGTCATTATATTTTGCTAACATTATTAACACCCAAAATAAAATTCATAATAAATTTTCCACTGAAAGTCCCAATTTGAGTTTTATTTGAGGAGCTTTTCAACATAATTTTTTGAAATCCAGTTAAACTGAGTAACGTTTGCTCTTTTATGGGTATTTTTCTCTGACTTTCTTGTGCAATGATCTAATTTGAATCCTCCATCCAAAAGAGAAATCATATTTTTCATTTTTTATTCATATGACAGGCTTAGCCATTCTGTTAACAAATTTGGAAATCATTTCTGCTAAATTCAAAAATTTTCCATGTTTTCATGGTTTGTAGAAATGTTAGGGAGCAGTTGATACAAAGGGTGCAAACTTTTCAGCTATAAAATGAATAAAGTCTGAGGATCCAAAGTATAACATGGGACTATAGTTGATAAAACTATATTGCATAGCTGAAATTTGTTAACAGAGGAGAATTTAGATGTTTTAAAATATGTGTATGTGTAAATATGTGAGTTGATGGCTGTGTTAATTAACTAGATGGGAGAAATTCCTTCACAATATATACATATACCAAATTATCATGAAGTAGACTTTAAATATCTCACAATTTTATTTGTTAACTACACCTCCATAAAGCTGAAAGGAGAGTTGCAGTAAGCATCATTGTGCTTATATTAGACCCATGATAGCATCTTTTAATATTCTTTTAAGAACATTATAACAATGCTGTGTATTCCATTCTGTATTTGCTTATTTGTTGAAAAATATCAGCTGTTTGTCATTTATTCTGACTTTTTTTCAGTTTAGTATTTGCTAAGTTTATATGCGTATAACATTTCGTGTTCTTTTTGAAAATAATTTTTTTCTTTTCCATTATGGTTTATTATAGGATATTGAATATAGTTCTTTGTGCTATACAGTAGGACCTTGTTGTTTCTCTGCTTTTTTATTTTATTTTATTTTTTATTTTTTTTCATATAAATGAAAGAAAATAATTTTATTTACATATTTTTGACTGCGCTAGGTCTTCATTGTTGCACAGTCTCTTCTCTAGTTGCAGAGAGGGGGGCCACTCTCCAGTGGTGGTATGCAGTCTTCTCACTGCAGTCGCTTCTCTTGTTGTGGAGCATGGGCCCTACGCAGGCTTCAGTAGTTGTGGGTCCCGGGCTCTGGCGCACAGGCTCAACAGTTGAGGTTCACAGGCTTAGCTGCTCCATGGCATGTGGGATCTTCCCGGACCAGGGATCGAACCTGTGTCTTCTGCTTGACAGGTGGATTCTTTACCACTGGACCCCCAGGGAAGTCCTGACATTCATGTTCTTTTAATCAAGAATGTGTGTCCAGTCACGAGTATCTTCATTGGCCAAAACCAATTATGAACGTTGGTTAAGAAACACGGGACAGTAGTAACAAGATACTTTGAATTTAGAATATAACAGCTTTTTTCCCAGTGTGAAAGAATTTGTGTTCAGAGTGAAATATATGGAGCACAGAGGATTTATGGAGCAGTGAAGCTACTCTGTATGATGCAGTAATGATGATACATGTCGTTATGCATTAGTCCAAACCTACAGAACATATAGTACCAAGCACGAACCCTGACGTCAGCTCTGGACTTGTAGCCATAATGATGTGTCAGTGTAGGTTTGTCCATTACAACAAGCGTAGTGCTCAGATAGGGGGCATTGATGGTGGGGGTGCTGTGTATGATCACTGTGGAAAATCTCTGCACTTCTATTCTGCTGTGAACCTAGAACTGCTCTTAAAAAAAAAAAAAAAAAAGCCTATAAAAAATGAAATATAAATTTTCTTCCACATTTATCCAATGGAAAACTGTAATCACTGATTTGAATCAGATTGTACTTTGCTAGAAATGTTCTCGTTTGTGTCAGGCTATGACAGTCATTTTCCAGAATCATCATCCAATAAACAGAGTTGAGTTCCAGAGGTTTTGACTTTTCTTACCCAATATGTAGATTTTATGAATGTAGTTTTCTTCAATCGCTAACAAGCATGCCAGAGTTAGATTTGCTGCTTCTGAATCATGAATTTGATAGGAATAATTTTCTCTTTCATTTTCATTGTTTGGATCAGTGGTTACAGCTTTGTTTGTTGAGAATCTGACACAGCAGCCATTGTAGTCGACCAATTCCAGTTGTGGATTTGATGAGAAAAATTTCCTTGTGTATTGTCATTACATCTTATTTAAATCAAGAATTTCCTGCTTACAGATTTTATGTGGGCCATACTGTACATAAGTCTGCTCACTTTCCTGGCTTCCGGTTATTTAAATTTGAAGCACTAATTGGAAAAGTTTCTCTCTCTTATTGCTTTTTGGTTTTTATCCTATTTTAAGATCTACCTTTGTATTATATATTTTTTCTTTAAATTTTTATTTGTTTATTTTTGGCTGTGCTTGGTCTGTGCCGCAGTGCGGGCTATTCCCTAGCTGTGCTGCGCATGCTTCTCATTGAGTGGCTTCCGTTGAGGTGGAGCGCAGGGCCTAGTCGTGCGGGCTTCAGTCATTGCAAGTGGGCTCAGTCGTTGAGGCGCACACACTCAGTCGCTCAGAGTCATGTGAAATCTCCCTGGATCTGGGATCGAACTGCTGTCTCCTGCATTGGCAATCGGATTCTCTTCCACTGAGCCACGGAGGAAGCCCCTGTATTTCATATGTTTATCATGATTCAAATTGTACACATTCTTAGTGATCTCAAGTAAGCGTCAGCACGCTTTATCTTTAAAAGGCCAGATTAAAAAAAAAAAAAAAGGCCAGATAGTAATTCTTCTTGGCTTTGTGGTCACACAGTACCTGTAGCAAATTACTCAAATCTGATGTTGCAGCATGAGAAGAGCCACGAACAATACACATTAAAAATAGAAGCATGAAGGTAGCACAGCAAACTTTATATAAAACAAAGACAGATAAGATTGGTCCCACAGGTGGCAGCTTCGATGGCAGTGCTGCGGTGTCCACAGTGGGAGAGTCACTTGGGGGAGAGCCATTGGAGACGGTGAGGCAGATAAGGCTGGTAAGGGTTGCAGGAGGTGGCTGCGGCTCCTGGCCCAGCAAGGACAGGCCCTGTGATCTCAGCCATGGTGACCTCCATGCCTTCCTCTCGGGGAGCTCGCCAGGAGCTTCTGCTGCGGGACAGAAGAGGGCACTGATAACAACAGCAAACAAACAATGTCTGTGGAGGGTTTTCTCAAGCCATGCTTCAACAGGCATTAATACCCACTCCTTGCACCAAGTCTTGGAATAATAGTACTGTTATTTTCACCCAGGGTTTCTCAAGTGGCTCGGTGGTAAAGAATCCATCCACCTGCAATGTTCAGTTCAGTTCAGTTCAGTCGCTCAGTCATGTCCAACTCTTTGCGACCCCATGGACTGCAGCACGCCTGGCTTGCCTGTCCATCACCAGCTCCTGGAGTTTGCTCAAACTCATGTCCATTGAGTCGGTGATGCCATCCAACCATCTTATCCTATGTTGTCCCCTTCTCCTTCTGCCCTCAATCTTTCCCAACATCAGAATCTTTTCCAAGGAGTCAGTCCTTCGCATCAGGTGGCCAAAGTATTGGAACTTCAGCTTCAGCATCAGTCCTTCCAGTGAACACCCAGGACTGATCTCCTTTAGGATGGACTGGTTGGATCTCCTTGCAGTGCAAGGGACTCTCAAGAGTCATCTCCAACACCACAGTTCAAAAGCATCAATTCTTTGGTGTTCAGTTTTCTTTATAGTCTGCCTCTCATATTCATACATGACTACTGGAAGAACCATAGCTTTGACTATATGGACTTTGTCGGTAAAGTGATGTCTCTGCTTTCTAATATGCTGTCTAGGTTTGTCATAGATTTCCTTCCAAGGAGTCAGCATCTTTTAATTTCAAGGCTGTAGTCACCATTGGCAATGACTTTGGAGCCCAAGAAAATAAAGTCTGTCACTGTTTCCATTGCAATGTAGGAGACACTGATTCGATCCCTGAATCAGGAAGATCCCCTGGAGGAGGAAATGGCAACCCATTCCAGTATTGTCTGGGAAATCCCATGGACAGGGAAGCCTGGTGTGCTACAATCTTTGGGACTGTAAAACTGTAGGACACGACATAGTGACTAAACATTATCATCAAATCCCAGATAATGGAAACCAGAAAGATGTAAGGAACTCATTCAAAGTCGCAAAGTGAATAGACTGCAGAGCTGGGATTCGAACCCCTAAGCACCCAGTGTCTTTAAGCAAAAAGTCACTTTGGGAATAGGATCCTTTGTATGGTTGGCTAAAGGGATGAAGGTAAGAAAAATGACCCAAGATCACATTTTGATTGGACTATTATGTCTGGTCATTGAGCATACATTTATGGTATAAAGCTAAGAATTTTATTGTTTCAAGAAAGAAGAATGGGGAAGGAGCTTCCTTTGTAAAACCCCATGCTTCTCCTTTTATCTCAGAATGCATTCCAGGTAGTTTTGGATTTAGGGTTGGCTTTGCCAATGGGATTCATGTGCAAGGTCTGATTTGATGGTCCTCTTGCTCCCAGAGGTTTCTACCACTGCCTGACGGTGCCTGAAATCCCAATACTAGATCCTCATTCCTCTGGATGTTGAAGACTTTTAGCCTTGTATAGGCAGAAAATGTGTGTGCTCAGCTGTGGCTGACTCTTTGCAACACCATGAACTGAGTAGCCCGTCAGACTCCCCTGTCTATGGAATTTTCCAGGCAAGAATATTGGAGTGGGTTGCCATGCCCTTCTCCAGGGGATCTTCCTGACTCAAGTATCGAACCCGAGTTTTCTGTGTTTCCTGCATTGCCAGTGGATTCTTTACCACTGAGCTGTCAGGGAAGCCCTATTTTACAGGATGCTCTTCCCTGGTGACTCATAGATAGTAAAGAATCCACCTGCAATGCAGGAGACCTGGGTTCAATCCCTGGGTTGGGAAGATCCCCTGGAGGAGAGCATGGCAACCCACTCCAATATTCTTGCCTGGTGAATCCCCAGGGACAGAGGAGCCTTGGGGGCTACAGTCCATGGGGTTGCAAAGAGTCGTACACTCTTAAAGTATGCAGGTCCCTTTTGAAAGATATACTTAAATCCCCTGAAGGGATGGCAAATGCCGGTATCCTGAAATTGCTTCCAGAGTAGGGAAGGTTCAGGAGAGCAGGAAACAGAAGAGGAGACAAATACAGAAAATGGTCTCCCTGAGAGGCTGTCGGTGAAAAATTACAAGTCCTTGAATGTATATGTAGTTGCCTGATGACACATTTCTTATAGAATTGTGATCAGTAATGCAGATGAGCTTTAGTGGATGGGTTCTTTTATTCTAAATAATTTATTTTTTAGAATGTTGACTGGCTATTTCAAGAACAGTTGATTATTTAAACACATGCTATGTGGCCGTTGTTCAGTTGGCTGAAGTGGACACGCAGATGGCTGAACACATAGGGAGGGACAAGATGTGCAGGGATGATGCTCATTCTCTGTTCACCTCTGGGGACGAGTTGGGACCTTGTAAGGTGCCAAACCTGGCTGAGGCCCTTGATGTGGAGACGGTGGTTTGGGGGCTTTGTGTACTCCTGGGGGTTCTGCCCTTGAGGGCTGAGGAGATTAGTGCTTCCATTCAGGGCATACTAGCAGAAAAGCTCTGGACTGGGGTTTTTCAGTCTTTAGTGTGCATCACAGTCACCTGAAAGTCCTGTTGGAACACAACTTCTGGGCTCTATCCCAGGGTCTGATCCAGTAGGTTTGGGGTATATCTTAAGAATCTACATTTTTTTCTTCTTCTTTTTTTTTTGGCTTTGCCATGCGGTTTGCAAGAACTTAGTTCCCTGACCAGGGACTGAAACTGTGCCCTTGGCAGTTATAGTGCTAACCATTGGACTTCCAGGAAATTCCTGAGAACCTGCCTTTCTAAGATATGCCCAGGTGATGCTGACCTTGCTGGTGGGGAACCATGTTTGGAGTAATATTATTATAAAACATGAGTTTTCTAACAGGATTTGATTATATAAAACTTAAATTTATAAATATATTTATTTTCAAATTCCCATTTTCCTTAAATAAATTTCTAGAATCCACCTTTTAAAATGTGTATCCCTCTGTCTTTAGGAATAGGGTCCAAAAGTTCCTTGCCACTCATAGATTTAAGGTGTGCAGTTTTGAAAATATGAGGGCAGCCCAAATGAAATAATTCTTAATTTTGCCAAAACACGAAATTCAGTTTCATATTCAATAGCCGAGCTGACAGTTAGGAACTGGTGAGTGAGTATGTACTCAGAGGCTAGTGTCAGACCATCTACTCAGGCTGTTGTGGGCTTCCCTGATGGTTCAGTGGTAAAGAATCTGCCTGCGAATGCAGGAGACACAGGAGACTTGGGTTTGATCCTTAGGTTGAGAAGATCCTCTGGAGGAGGAAATGGCAACCAACTCTGGTATTCTTGCCTGGAGAATTCCATGGGCAGAGGAGCCTGGGGTCCATGGGGTCACAAGAGTCGGACATGACTTAGCGACTAAACCAGCACCCACCCTACCACAGGCTGTAGTATCCTTTGATCAAATAATTATGTATTGTCATGTGGGAATCACAAACTAAAATGCCTGAAGGATCCAGGGAATCAACTGCACATCAGTGGAGAGAGCAGGTGGGGAATGTGGTGACTTGATGGACTTACGTCCATCCAAGACCAAAGGTGTCCAGAGTTCGAGCTGACTGATGCCAGGTAGGAAGGTGAGGCTGCTTTGAATCCAATTTTTTATGTGAAATCTCTCCCCGCCTTTTAATGTCAGCCTCCTGAAGTCCCAACAAAACACCTTTGTAAGCCAATTCTAAATTTACTTTCCTCATCCAAAAATACTCCATTATATGAGCAATAGCAAAGAATTTGGAAACCTAGCTTTTATGAATGTCAAGTGCTCACAGTTCAGTATTTTAAGAGTTTCATTTACATACGTGCCTGCCCTTTTCAGCAGTTTTATTTTAATGAAGGGAAACAAATGTACTACGGACTTTCATTCTTGGGGCGGGAGACTCCTCAGAGAAAAACTCAAACCAACTTGAGAAAGTCTGAATTCCATGCCACGAGTACATAGCCTGGTGCCAAACAGAGATGGTATTCTCCGGGCTGTGCCTTATCATTATTCACATTCTTTTACTAGCTTGAAAATCATTTTGGGAAACAAATCCCCAGCTGTTGAAAACAGATATAATTTCCCTAAAGTGAAACAATTTGCCATTAAAATGTTTTTATCCAAAGGTCAGAGTTACCGTATGACAGTGGAGGTGTTTATGGTCCACTCCCAATTATCTAGGACCATGCTGTTGGACATTCATATGAATTCTCCTTTCCTTTGCTTACCCTTTGACTATTTTATTGCCCGTGCCCCCTCCAATTGCAAGCCTGGCTGACGGAATGGTAGGATGTGGTTTTACTAGCAGTTCTTTTAAGAGGCAGGTCGAGGGGCTCTTGGAATTGGAGCCTTAATTTGAAGTTAGGGTTTTGGCATTTTTCATTTGTACAGCTTCCTGCCAGTCCTGCTTTCATGGAAGGAGCTGAGGCTTAACTAGGTTTTGTGTTTTTTCTCTTTCCAAAACACCCAAGATTTTTGACGTTTTGCCTTGAGAGGGGAAAATGTCAATCTTTTTTTAGGAAAAGCAACAAGGATAAACACTGGCTACCAGTGAGAGCTAAGGCAAGGGCCAGCATATGGAGGAACCAGTGGCATCCTTGATAAATAACCTCACGTCTCTGGACCTAGGAAATGAATGTGAGAGATGGGCAAAATCAGTGATTTCCCCACTATGCTCTGGGAAGCCCTAAGTTTTCTACCAGGACTGCAGGTTCTCTACCACGTGGTTTTCGACCATGTTTTCTAGTTGGACTGCGGGTCTTGAGATAAATGGTTTATAAGGATTGTGTCATCCTTAGAGGCCAGGTGGTGGTGGTGGTTTAGTCACTAAATTGTGTCCAACTCTTGCAACTCCATAGACTATAGCCCACCAAGTGCATGGGATTTCCCAGGCAAGAATACTGGAATACTGCCATTTCCTTCTTCAGGGGATCTTCCTGACCCAGGGACTGAACCCATGTCTCTTGCACTGCAGGTGGGTTCTTAACTGCAGAGCCACAAGGGAAGCTCTCGAGGCCAGGGTTTTATCTTAAATATTCAAATGGATTCTATATTCACAAAGCACTCATTTTGTCTCAAGACACTTTTAATAAAAAAGTAAACATGCCTACAGTCTTCCAGTAAAACAGTTGCATCTACAAAGATGCTTACATGTTGCATGACTCATCCCTGGTGCTCTAGCGTGTCTCAGACAGAGATGTGGGAGCAATCCTAAGAAAACCCCAGTTCAGTCCAGGTTACATGTGGCAATAGTGTTGGGAGGAAAGTGGTGAAATATGATACCAAACACATGAAAGACCACGTTCGTCAGGAAAAGAATTACTAAACCATGAGACTAATTTTAGGAATGACATCAAAACCAGGATTTTCCTTAGCTTCCGAAGATAAAAGAGAGGTACTCTTTTATGTAACCTTTTATTTTCTCTCCTCTGCGTGAAACATCTTTGCTGCAAGCTGTCAGCCAGTCTTCTATGATAATGAAACTTACTTTATTTACTATTGCAGTAATATAAAAAAGCAAGGCCTTAAGAGAATTTCTAATATAGAAATGAAATGAGACAATATCAATGAAAAAAAATTAAAAGTATTCCTGATATCAGAACACCCAGATATCAACATTCACTTGCCTTGAAAATTGCAGTGAAGGAAAATATAAGTGAGCTTTAAAAATAATTAAGAGCTTACTCTGGCTTGACTGCCTTCTTAGAACCAGGTTATTTTCTAGCAAAGGGTAATCAGATTTGCTGCTAAAAGTAATATGAAGAGTCCACATTCCAGAGAGTTTGCCTAAGACAGTGAGGAAGTTCTGTGGCTTGTGAGACTTGTGGGCAGAGGTAAACCAAAGAAAGTGGGGTTTATGGAATAAATAGAAACCAGCCAGCAGTTATGTGTGGATGAGAGAGAGAAACAGCTTATTAGGAAGCCTGGGGGAGACTCTCTGGTTCCCAAGGTGCAGAAAAAAAAAAAAAACAGTGGAAACTCATTGCCTTTAGAAGGCTCTGAACTACCCAGAAATAGTGATTACTTAAGTGTCTCATTGTTCTGTAGCAAGTAGATGGTTTTCTGCAAAAACTGACCAAGTGTATTTCATAAGACTGTTACGCTAAGATAGAAGAGAAAAATGCCTTCCCAGGGAAAGTCCTTCCAGCGCGAAGGTGGAAGCCCTTCAGCCCTCCAGCATGGAGGGCTGGAGCCTGTCAAGCATGGGGTAAGTTGTGATGGGTGAAGACCCAGGTTTGCTGACAGCTCGGTGGGACAAAACCCTTCTCGTCCACATTTTCTTGAAGAAGAAGAATATGAAAGAATCGAAGTATAGAGTGACCTGTGATGCCCTAGAAGGGTTGGATGGGGGTTGGGGTGGGAGAGAGGCTCAAGAGTGAGGGGATATGTATATACACATAGCTGATTCAGGTTGCTCTACAGTAAAAGCTAACGTAATGTAAAGCAACTATACTCCAATAATAAAATGAAAATAAAACTAAAAAAATTTTTTTAAAGGAAAATATGGCACTAAGCCTCTCTATTTCAAAATAAAATGTTGAGTCTTCAAAAGGCTAAAGATTTTTTTTCCTCTGAGTTGAAACAGACATTCACGTCACAGCCAACACACAATTCTCCTTATGGCTTCTTAAGCTATATTTTGGTTAAGGACCAGCTCCAGTGATACTAGTGATGAGGGATTTTTTTGTTTGTTTGCCAGCAGCCAATGGACTTATGTTTACATCTCTGACCTAACTCAACAACAGTGTGCTTTTGCCAGATGCTTCTGCAGAGTGTGGAAAACAGGGCTGCCTTACCAGTCAAATCTTGGCTAAACAAAACTGTGTCAAATTCAAACTCCGAGTTCAGAGCTGCATAAAGAGTTCTGGGTAGATAATAATCCTAAATTGGAGAAAGAGTTAAGAGGTGAGTAAAAGAAAAAAGAAAACAGCTCTAAGGAGCAGACATATCATTGTCTGTGTGGTTTTTCAGTTGCTAAGTTGTATCAGACTCTTTTCGAACCCATGGACTGAAGCATGTCAGGCTTCCTTGTCCTTCACTATCTCCCAGAGTTTGCTCAAGTTCATGTCCATTGAGTCAGGGATGCTATCTAACCATCTCATCCTCAGCTTCCCCGTTCTCCTTATGCCTTCAATCTTTCCCAGCATTAGGGTCTTTCCCAATGAGTCAAATTAACCATAGCTAAGAGAGAAAGTGAATCAGTGTTTTGTCCCAGCAGTTGGGGATCACCTGCATCTTTCCTCATCATGATGTAGTTGTTTTGCATGAAATAGTGTGATACGACACACTAGTTAAAAGCAACAATAGCAGGGTTTTCCCAACTTTTCTCTTAATCACAAAATGATTGTAACCTGTGAGCTCAACCCCAATTGAACATGAGCCACAAGCTTTGGGGATCCTAGCGATTATTTCCTAAAAGGGATTTAATAACATATTATCTAACTGAAGCCGGGTGACCGAA
Organism: Cervus canadensis; assembly: GCF_019320065.1. Lineage (NCBI taxonomy): Eukaryota > Metazoa > Chordata > Mammalia > Artiodactyla > Cervidae > Cervus > Cervus canadensis. The sequence continues at coordinate 5,410,651 of NC_057399.1, read as the reverse complement.
CTGTACAGTCACCCATGACCCCTTTTTTGTACTAAAGTTCAGCATCTATGTATTCAAATGCTGTGATTAAATCTTTGGGAAGAAACTTAAACATGGAGTGTCATAGAAAGCAGTACATTCCTCTTAACATTTAAGTATGAAGCTCATGTAGGTTGCAGGAAGGTGGAAGGGAGAATACATTTTAATTTTTTAAATTTTTAGTATTTTTAGAGTGTAAGCTCTTTTTAAAGATTATTTATTTATGGCTGCAGTGGGTCTTTGTTGCTGCACGCAGGCTTTAGTTACGGAGATCGAGGGCTACTCCTAGTTGTGGTGTGCAGGGTACACACTGTGATAGCTTTTCTTGTTGAGAGCCCAGACGCTAGGGCACTGAGCTTCAGTAATTTTGGCTCTTGGGCTCTAGAGCACAGGCTTAGGAGTTGTGGTGCATGGGCTTAGTTGCTGCGCAGCATGTGGGATCTTTCCAGATTATGGATGTAAACCATGGGTCCTGCATTGGCTGGTGGATTCTTTACCACTGCGCCACCAGGGAAGCCCAGAATACATTTTCATTGAGTGTGTTCTGTTGTTCTAGGGTTTGCAGACAGTGAGCAAAACAAAGAAGCCTCGCCTTTATGGAGTCTATATCAGATACACACACACACACACACACACACACACACAGCTCCATAGATAAATGCATGGAAACAAAGAAATACAGAGTGATGACAGGAGTGGTATTTCAGACACAGTGTTGGGAGGGTCTCTCCAGTTCAGATGCTCAGCCGTGTCCGACTCTTTGTGACCCCATGGGCTGCAGCATGCCAGGCTTCCTTGTCCATCACCAACTCCAGGAGTTTGCTCAAACTCATGTCCGTCGAGTCGGTGATGCCATCCAACCATCTCATCTTCTGTCATCCCCTTCCCCTCCTGCCTTCAATCTTTTCTAGCATCCAGGGTCTTTACTAATAAGTCAGCTCTTTGCATCAGGTGGCCAGAGTATTAGAGCTTCAGCTTGAGCATCAGTCCTTCCAAAGACTGTTCAGGACTTATTTCCTTTAGGAACGACTGGTTTGACTTCCTTGCTGTCCAGGGGACTCTCAAGAGTCTTCTCCAACACCACAGTTCAAAAGCATCATTTCTTCAGTGCTCAGCTTTCTTTATGGTCCACTTCTCACATCCATACATGACTCCTGGAGTAACTATAGCTTTGACTACTACTTTGTCAGCAAAGTAATGTCTATGCTTTTTAATATGCTTTCTAGGTTGCTGATAGCTTTTCTTCCAAGGAGCAAGCATCTTTTAATTTCATGGCTGCAGGCACCATCTGCAGTGATTTTGGAGCCCCCCAAAATAAAATCTGTCACTCTGTTTCCATTGTTTCCCCATCTATTTGCCATGAAGTGATGAGACCAGGTGCCATGATCTTGGTTTTTTGAAAGTTCAGTTTTAAGCCAGCTTTTCACTCTCCTCTTTCACTTTCATGAAGAGGCTCTTTAGTTCCTCTTCACTTTCTGCATAAGGGGGGTGTCATCTGCACATCTGAGGTTATTGACATTTTTCTCCCTGCAATCTTGATTCCAGCTTGTGCCTCATCCAGCCTGGCATTTTGCATAATATACTCTGCATAGAAGTTAAATAAGTGAGGTGACAATATACAGCCTTGACATACTTCTTTCCCAATTTGCAACCAATCCATTGCTCCAAGTTTGATTCTAATTGTTGCTTCTTGACCTGCATACAGATTTCTCAGGAGGCAAGCAAGGTGGTCTGATATTCCCATCTCTTTAAGAATTTTCCACTGTTTGCCATGATCTACATAGTCAAAGGCTTTAGTGTAGTCAATGAAGAAGAAGTAGATGTTTTTCTGGAATTCCCATGCTTTTTCTACGATCCAGTGGATGTTGGTAATTTGATTTGTTTCCTCTGCCTCTAAATCCAGCTTGAACATCTGGAATTTCTCAGTTCACGTTCTGTTGAAGCCAAGTAGGAGAATTTTGAGTGTTACTTTGCAAGTGTGTGAGATGAGTGCAATTGTGCAGTAGTTTGAACATCCTTTGACACTGCCTTTCTTTGGGATTGGACTGAAAACTGACGTGTTCCAGTCCTGTGACCACTGTTGAGTTTTCCAAATTTGCTAGCATATTGAGTGCAGCACTTTTGCAGCATCATCTTTCAAGATTTGAAATAGCTCAACTGGAATTGCATCACCTTCATTAGCTTTGTTTGTAATGATGTTTCCTAAGGCCCACTTGACTTTACGCTCCAGGATGTTTGGCTCTAGGTGAGTAATCACACCATTGTGGTTATCTGGGTCATGAAAATCTTTCTTTGTATAGTTCTTCTGTGTATTCTTGCCACCTCTTTTAATATCTTTTACTTCTGTTAGGTCCATACTGCTTCTGGTCCTTTATTATGCCCATCTTTGCATGAAATGTTCCCTTCATATTTCTAATTTTCTTGAAGAGATCTCTAGTTCTTTCCCGTTATGTCATTTTCCTCTAGTTCTTTGTTTTAATCACTTAGAAAGGCTTTCTTATCTCTCCTTGCTATTCTTTGGAACTTTGCATTCAGATGGATGTATCTTTCCTTTTCTCCTTTGCCTTTCACTTCTCTTCTTTTCTCAGCTATTTCTAAGTCCTCCTCAGACAACTCTTTTGCCTTTTTGCATTTCTTTTTCTTAAGGATGGTCTTGATCACTGTCTCCGGTACAATACTATGAACCTCTGTCTATAGTACTTCAGATACTCTATCAGATCTAATCCCTTAAATCTATTTGTCACTTCCACTGTATAATTGTAAGGGATTTGATTTAGGTCATACCTGAATGGTTTAGTTGTTTCCCCTACTTTCTTCAATTTAAGTCTGAATTTTGCAATGAGGAGTTCATGATCTGAGCCACAGTCAGCTCCCAGTCTTGTTTTTGCTGACTGTATAGAGCTTCTCCATCTTTGGCTGCAAAGAATATAATCAGTCTGATTTCGGTATTGACCATCTGGTGATGTCCATCTGTAAAGTCATCTCTTGTGTTGTTGCTGTGACCAGTGCATTCTCTTAGCAAAACTCTGTCAGCCTTTGCCCTGCTTTATTTTGTACTCCAAGGCTAAATTTGCCTGTCACTCCAGGTATCTCTTGACTTCCTACTTTTGCATTCCAGTCCCCTAAAATGAAAAGGACATATGTTTTAGGTGTTAGTTCTAGAAGGTCTTGTAGGTCTTCATAAAACTTCACCTTCTTTCACCTTCCTTTGCCTTGGAAATGAACAGAGTTCATTCTGCTGTTTTTGAGATTGCACTGAAGTACTGAAATTTGGACTCTTTTGTTGACTATGAGGGCTACTCCATTTCTTCTAAAGGATTCTCGCCCCCAGTAGTAAATATAATTAATGGTCATCTGAATTAAATTCACCCATTCTGGTCCATTTTAGTTCACTGATTCCTAAAATGTCGATGTTCACTCTTGCCATCTCCTGTTTGACCACTTTCAGTTTACCTTGGTTCATGGACCTAACATTCCAGGTTTGTATGCAATATTGTTCTTTACAGCATTGGACTTTACTTCCATCACCAGTCACATTCACAACTGGGTGATGTTTTTGTTTTGGCACAGTATTTCATTCTTTCTGGAGGTATTTCTCTGCTCTTCTCCACCTGGGGAGTTCATCTTTCAGTGTCACAATTTTTCACCTTTTCATACTGTTCATGGGGTTCTCAAGGCAAGAATACTGAAGTGGTTTGCCATTCCCTTCTCCAGTGGACTATGTTTGGTCAGAGCTCTCCACCATGACCCATCTGTCTTGGGTGGCTCTACACGGTGTGGCTCATAGTCTCATTGAGTTAAAGAAGGCTGTGATCCATGTGATCAGTTTGATGAGTTTTCTGTGATTGTGGTTTTCATTCTGTCTGCCCTCTGATGGATAATTCCAGAAAAACATCTACTTCTGCATCATTGACTACACTAAAGCCTTGACTGTGTGTATCACAACAAACTGGAAAATTCCTAGAGATGGGAATACCAGATCACCTTACCTGCTTGCTGAGAAACCTGTATGCAGGTCAAGAAGCAACAGTTAGAACAGTTAGAATGGAACAACAGATTGGTTGCAAATTGGGAAAGAACTACATCAAGGCTGTATATTTTCACCTCGCTTATTTAACTTCTATGCAGAGTACATCATGTGAAATGTCAAGCTGGAAGAGCACAAGCTGGAATCAAGATTGCAGGGAGAAATATCAATAACCTCAGATGCGCAGATGACACCACCTTTATAGTAGAAAGCAAAGGGGAACTAAAGAGCCTCTTGATGAAGGTGAAAGAAGAGAGTGAAAAAGCTGGCTTAAAACTCAACATTCAAAAAACCAACATCCTGGCATCCTGTACCATTATTTCATGACAAATAGGTGGGGGAAACTATGGAAACAGAGTGACAGACTTTATTTTGGGGGGCTCCAAAATCACTGTAGATGGTGCCTGTGGCCATGAAGTTAAAAGATGCTTACTCCTTGGAAGAAAAGCTATCACCAACCTAGACAGCATATTGAAAAGCAGAGACATTACTTTGCCAACAAATGTCTGTGTAGTCAAAGCTATGGTTTTTCCAGTAGTCATGTATGGACATGAGAGGTGGACCATAAAGAAAGCTGAGCACTGAAGAATTGATGCTTTTGAACTGTTGTGTTGGAGAAGACTCTGAGAGTTCCTTGGACAGCAAGGAGGTCAAACCAGTCAATCCTAAAGGAAATCAGTTTTGACATTGGAAGGATTGATGCTGAAGCTGAAGCTCCAATACTTTGCCCTAATGTACAGAATTAACTCATTAGAAGAGATGTTAATACTGGCATGATTTAAGGCAGGAGGAGAAGGGGTCGACAGAGGGTGAGAGAGTTGGATGGCATTACGGACTCAATGGACATGAGTTTGAGTAAGCTCCAGGAGTTGGTGATGGACACGGAAGCCCAGTGTGCTGCATGCAGTCCATGGGGTTGCAGAGTCAGACACGACTGAGCAACTGAACTGAACTGACTGATGGATAAGGATAAGAGGCCTGTGGAAGCTTCCTGAATGAAGGGACTGGCTGTGGGGGAATCTGGGTCTTGCTCTGATGGGCACAGACATGCTCAGAAAATCTTTAAGCCAATTTTCCGTTAATGGGTGAGGCTGTGTTTCCCCGCTGTAGTTTGGCCTCAGGTCAAACTGAGGTAGGGGCAGTGGTGGTGATGTTTCTCTCTAAGGAGGTGACATTAGAATAGACACTTAGATGAACGGGAGGAAGAGACTGTCAAATTCTAGGAGAAGGATGTTCCAGGCTGGAGAATGGAGTTGTAGAAAACCCCTGAGATACCCTGCTGGGCAGGGGGTGGGCACAGAATCTTTTACTGATCTGGGAGAGGCTGGCATAGGGCCAGGTCAGGGCAGGATTGAGCAATCAGGAGTTCTGTTGTCAACATTTTATATTTGAGGGATGCCTTCACCTTAGGCATCCAGGTGAAGATGTTGAATAGGCAGCTGGAAATCTGGGTTAGACATTTTGGGGAAAGGAGATAAAAATTAGAACATCATTAGTATAGAAGGCATACTTCAAGCTGCAGGATTGGATGATTGATTGGGAGTGAGGGCAGAGAGAAAACAGGGGCGAGTCTATGAATGGGCCCAGGGGAGCACTCACATCTGAGACAGAGAGATGAATATGTACAGAGAAGACCCAGGTGAATGGCCTGCTTACAGGTGCATGCATGCATGCTAAGTCACTTGAGTTGTGTCTGACTCTTTGCTACCCCATAGACTATAGCCTATCAGGCTTCTCTGTCCATGGGATTCTCCAGGCAAGAATACTGGAGTGGGTTGCCAGGCCCTCCTCCAGAGGATCTTCCCAACTCAGGGATCAAACCCATATCTCTTAAATATCCTTCATGGGCAGACGTGTTCCTTACCACTAGGGCCACCAGAGAAGCAGGTAGGAGATCTGTATAATTCAGATAAAGGAGCTGGGATTTTAATTGTGAGGATTACATTAACTGTAGTCAATTCGAAATCTCAGAAGCCCTTTGCAGAGATTCCATTTCAAATATAGCAAACAAATGATAATCTCATTAAAAACAAATCATAAATGGTCCCCTGACCCAGCATGATATGACATAGAGCTATCTTAGCATTAGAAAGGATTTAGCAATAGTCTCCATAAATGCAAGATGACGTCAAGATGACATTAAAAATACTCTATGCAAATATTGAAAGATTAATATATTTAATATAAGTGCAAGTAATAAAGTTGGGATCCACAATTTCCCCCTCTTAGCCAGGTGAGTTAAGATCTCTTGAATTGTGTTTTATTCCCATACTATGGAAGACATTAAAAAGTAATCTGAGGGACTTCTCTGGTGGCCCAGTGGTTAAGACTTCATCTTCTAATGTAGAGGGTGTTTGATCCATGGTCGGGGAGCCAAGATCCCACATGCTTCTTGGCCAAAAAAAAAAAGAGCAAAACACACATAAAATAGAAGTAATGTAACAACTTCAATACAGATTTTTAAAAATGGTCCACAAAAAAAAAAAAAAAAACACTAAAGAAATAAAGCAATTTGCTTAAAAAATATTCTTTACCTTAGTGGAAGTGTAGCAAAGACTATATCCAGGCCAATCACAAGCAAAAACATTAGGAATATGTGTTAAACTTCAGGAGTAAAGTAAAAAATGATTAAAATGAGAGACCAATTTTAATATTTTGGAGTGACAATCATTTAAAAGGTGAATATATGTGTACTCACATACATAATGGTGGGAATATAAATGAGAACAACTTTTTGAGATTGAAATTTGGCAGTCTATTAAAAATCTTAAAATATTCACGTTCTTTTTGAGAGTAATTCTGCTTCCAGGAATTTATGTTAAGAAAATAATCTGAATTTCTATTTTTAGATGCTAAAAGTATTTGTTGCAGCAAGATTTGTAAAGATGAAAAATTAGAAATAGCCTAGGATTACAGGGGTAGAGTATTGGTTAAATAAATTATAGTATATTCATATGATGTGATTTTTCTACATGTTTTGGAAGACTATTTCATAACATGGATAAATGTTCACCATCTACTATGAGAAAATAGCAGCTTATAGAATACTGCACACTTTATGATATTAAGTATATGTGTATGCACATGCATATACATACATAAGCATATTACAAAATTGAAAAAACTTATACCAAGATCTTTATAGTGATTTTCTCTGAGTGGTGAAATAGAACTGATTTTTAAATTCTCCAAATAATTTTTGGAGAAATTTTATGAAACTTCTACAATATTCATACATTACTCATATTTAGATCTTTTAAATTTATGTGTATTTAGGATGAAGAGATGCTCAGACACTTTTGATTTCATTTAAGTAACATATTACTACAAAATTTGTTCTCCAGTTTACTATTATTGGGCATTTGTAATTTAAGCCAGATAGCTGTTGTAAGTGAGAGACTTTTGTGAGTCATTTACTTGGGCTCCTTGTTTATTCTTCCAGATGGATGTCATGACATTGACCGTGCCTGCTACTTGATGATAGCAATCTATCATTACTGCATCACATCATAGTCATACCTTAGACCATAAGAGGAAAATGAAAAATGGAAGTAAGTTCAGGTAGCATAGCTGAACTAGGAGAATCTGGATTCTTGCCATTGTATAAACGCTAAACAACAAGGGACTGAATAATTACCTTGAATTGATTATTTTCTTTTTCATATATAGGTTTTAATCAGATAGCACATTATAATGCCAGAGGATTTCTTAGGCCAGAAAGTTCAGTTCTGCAAACTCAAGTTTAATCTGAAAATTGTTGTGGTAGTATGTGCGTATGTGTGTGTCTGTGTGTGTCTGTGTGTGTGTGGGGGGTGTGTGTGTACACTCAGTTGCTTAGTCCTCTGCAACTCTTTGTGCTCCCATGGCCTGTAGTCTGCCAAACTCTGTCTATGGGATTTTCCAGGCAAGAATACTGGAGTGAGTTGCCATTTCCAAAGGACCCCAATTCCTACATAGGAATTTTGATGCAATAAAGGTCCTTTTCTTGAATTAATGAATAGCAGCTATTTGAGGGGGCTTCCCTGGTAGCCCAACTGGTAAAGAATCTGCCTGCAATGCAGGAGATCCCGGTTCGATTCCCGAGTCAGGAAGATCCCCTGGAGAAGGGATAGGCTACCCACTCAAGTATTGTTGGGCTTCCCTGGTGGCTCAGAGGGTAAAGAATCCACCTGCAATGTGGAAGACGTGGGCTTGAAACCTGGGTTGGAAGATCCCCTGTAGGAGGGCATGACAACCCATTCCAGTATTCTTGCCTGGAGAAGCCCCATGAACAGAAGAGCCTGGTGGGCTACAGTCCACGGGGTGGCAAAGAGTCGGACACGACTGAACGGCTGGGAGACTAAGCGGAGCACAGCTATCTGAGGAAGTCATGTGAAAAATACTGTAAAATTCATTGTGGGTAGTGATGAGGGTGATGGTCTATATAGAAAAGCCCAAACTTCTATGATAAAAATGGTTATCTGTGTATATGTCTTGGTTTAAGTTATTTGACTGGCTCAGATTATTCTTCAGGTTTATCAACGGCTTATATATGAAAGGACATCAAGTATGCTCTTAAAACAGGATATTTCTGGCCTTAGAATAACTGTACAGTGACTTAGAAAAATAAAGTGGTAAAGTAATTGAGGCAACTCAATTTTAATTGTAATTCAAGTAAAAAACTTTCCCCAAATCACTGCTAACACGCTGGTTTCCCTTGAATGACCCAGATAATTGCCATCGTATTTCATTTCATTTGGACTATGGAGATTTGATTTTTACATTTTGTTTTCTATATAAGGGGTGGGGACTGGGGAGAAGCATATGCACCTTCCATTACAAAATTTCCAATGAAATTGAAAAAGGAGTAACTGACCCAAAAGTTGTAGGGAAAAGCAAAGACCTGAACTTCACATTAAGGCCACTGAATGAGGACTTAAATACAGTGGAGGCAGGTTTTGCTTTTTCTGTATTTACTGCCTCACTATTTCCATCAATTTGGTGAGGGTCAGCTGATGAAAGTGTTACTGTTAGTTAGTGAAGTGAAAGTGAAACTGTTAGTTGCTCAGTCATGTCCGACTCTTCGCGACCCCATGAACTGTAGCTCGCCAGGCTCCTCCGTCTGTGGAATTTTCCAGGCAAGAATACTGGAGTGGGTAGTCATCCTCTTCTCCAGAGGATCTTCCCAAGCATCGAATCCAGGTCTCCTGCACTGTAGGCAGATTCTTTACCATCTGAGCCACCAGGGAAGCCCCTCTTGTTAGTTAAACAACAAGCAAAATGTATTTACAAGATTATAAATTAGTTTGAACACTTAATCTATTATTAGAAATTACATTGCCAGGTCACTTTGATATCTCAGAAATTATTTCCCAAATGGAAAATAAAATTTGAACCACACCACTAGTGTGATTTCAGATTGCTTTAATGACTGAGGCTGAGAAAGAGTTATAAACTCTTTAAAGCAAGAGTGTATCCTGCAGCCACCACTCTTGGAGGTGGGCTCGGTGGTGTGCACCTAACAAGGACTATTACCGATGTTGGGTCTCCTGGACACACAAGGGAGTTTCTGGACTGTCCTCAGAATGAAGCACTTGAATGACACCTCTCTGGCCTCTGATGGTTAACGATCTCCACTTGAGGGTGCAGCATCGTCCAATTGTACTGAAGACACATACATCTCCCTTCAAAAGTAGCTTAGGAGCCCAAAGCTAGTGGAGGTGATGGAATTCCAGTTGAGCTATTTCAAATCCTGAAAGATGATGCTGTTGAAGTGCTGCACTCAACATGCCAGCAAATTTGGAAAACTCAGCTGTGGCCACAGGACTGGAAAAGATCAGTTTTCATTTTAATCCCAAAGAAAGGCAGTGCCAAAGAATGTTCAAACTACTGCACAATTGCACTCATCTCACATGCTAGCAAAGTTATGCACAAAATTCTCCAAATCAGGCTTCAATAGTACATGAACCATGAACTTCCAGATGTTCAAGCTGGATTTATAAAAGGCAGAGGAACCAGAGATCAAATTGCCAACATCTGTTTGATCATAGAAAAAGCAAGAGAGTTCCACAAAGACATCTATTTCTGCTTTATTGACTATGCCAAAGCCTTTGACCGTGTGGATCACAACAAACTGGAAAATTCTTAAAGAGATGGGACTATCTGGCCACCTGACCTGCCTCCTGAGAAGTCTGTATGCAGATCAAGAAGCAACAGTCAGAACTGGACATGGAACAACAGAATGGTTCCAAATCGGGAAAAGAGCTCGTCAAGGTTGTATATTGTCACCCTGCTTATTTAACTTCTATACAGAGTACATCATGTGAAATGCCGGGCTGAATGAAGCACAAACTGGAATCAAGATTGCCAGGAGAAATATCAATAACCTTAGATATGCAGATGACACCACCCTTATGGCAGAAAGCAAAGAGAAACTAAAGAGCTCTTGATGAAAGTGAAAGAGGAGAGTGAAAAGATTGGCTTAAAACTCAACATTTGGAACACTAAGACCATGGCATACAGTCCCATCACTTCATAGCAAATAGATGAGGAAACAATGGAAACAGTGACAAATTTTATTTTTTGGACTCCAAAATCACTGCAGATGGTAACTGCAGCCATGAAATTAAAAGATGCTTGCTCTTTGGAAGAAAAGCTATCACCAACCTAGAAAGCATACTAAAAAGCAGAGACATTTCTTTGCCAACAAAGTTCTGTCTTGTCAAAGCTGTGGTTTTTCCAATAGTCATGTATGGATGTGAGAGCTGGACTATAAAGAATGCTGAGCACCAAAGATTTGATGTTTTTGAACTGTGGTGTTGGAGAAGACTCTTGAGAGTTCCTTGGACTGCAAGGAGATCCAGCCAGTCAATCCTAAAGGAAATCAGTCCTGAATATTCATTGGAAGGACTGATGCTGAAGCTGAAGCTCTAATAATTTGGCCACCTGATGCGAAGAGCTGACTTATTGGAAAAGACCCTGATGCTGGGAAAGATTGAAGGCGGCAGGAGAAAGGGACGACGGGGGATGAGATGGTTGGATGGCATCACCTACTCGATGGACATGAGTTTGACTAAGCTCCAGGAGTTGCTGATGGACAGGGAAGCCTGGTGTGCTGCAGTCCATGGAGTCGCAAAGAGTGAGACACAACTGCGTGACTGAACTGAACTGAGGAGCCCAAAAGCTATCCTAGCTGATGTGGAGGCCTCTCAACTGTAGGTACTGCATTTGTTTACATTACAGCGCAATCTAGACTAAAGAATGAACTCTCTATGATGATCCAGCTTTAAAAAATTTATGCATGGAATTGGTGCATGCCTGAGTGCTCAGCCATGTCCCACTCTTGCGACCCCGTGAACTGTAACCTGTCAGGCTCCTCTGTCCATGGGATTTTCCAGGCAAGAATACTGGAGTGAGTTGCCATTTCCTCCCCCAGGGGATCTTCCCAAGCCAGGCATCAAGCCCTTGTTTCTTATGTCTCCACCACTGGCAGGTGGTTTGTTTTGGTTTGCTTGTTTGTTTTTACCACTAGTGCCATCTGGGAAGCCCCTGAGACTTATAATAGATATTTGAAAATGAAGAGAATACTTGCAAGAGCCTTTCACATAGTTCTTATTCATCCTTTAGACCTAGTCTCAGGGTTAGTTCTCTGTCAGGACTTCCCAGATCTTCTTTTGCTGTCTTCCTGTCTTCACCTTCAATGGACCAGTGTCCCTGCTGATAATCTCATTCCATTTTAGCATCTGAACTGTAATTTCTTACTTGTATATGTTCCCTACTAGTCTGTGGTATGTTTGTCCTTGTAGATTCAGTTGTGGTGCCTTCTTTGTGACGTATATGGTCAAGCAAGAAGGATTCTGGAATTCTTAATTATCTGGAAAAATACATGACAAAAACAATGTGATATAAAGTGAGACTGGTAGACATTGAACAAATACTTGTGTAATTAATATCCTTTATCTGTGATTACCTATTGTCGTATGCCAATGTCATAGCCTCTGCTCCTACAGATTTTTCTCTATTTTATTAACAAGGAAAATACAACAGTTTTGTTAATAAATGTTGGTGCTATGTTGGGTAGATTATGAAGAAAAATTAAATGTGAGTTGAGTTTTCTCTCAATTTTCTGTATATTTTATTACATTTTCCTTTCATAAAGAGGAGTTCTTAGTATAGACTTACGCATCTTTGCTTAAGAGTCAATGATGCAAAGACTTCAGCATAAAACTAAATGTGAAGTTAGTGGGCTTTTGACTATGTAGACATTTTTCCCACCTTTGATATTTTCGTATTATTAAGTTATAATTGCCCATTCTCTCCATCCTCTTTGCTATGAACATTCAAATGGTCAGTACTAAAATTATACCACACATCCTCAAATGGCCAGCCAGGTCCTTATTAGGCTAATAACAGATCTGTTAGAGATTAGAAGGGGTCAGTGTGCCCTTTTGGCATGGCTCTTGCTCACTGTACTCAGTGGAAAAACAAAATCATTAAAATAAAGTTATGCACAATTAGTCATTAAACCATGTTGTAAACACTTGGCTCATTTAACTAGTCTTGGTTGGCTAGATTTGTTCACCAAGTTATGCTTATTAAAGTGGCAAAAAATTTGGGGATCATTTAAAATAACCAATAGTCATGTGCTCCTAATTTTGGTTTTCTTTACAATACAATAGAAAGGAAATCACCAGTAAAATCAATGTGGAGCTGTATTATTGTGCCAGCCCTAATCACAAATATAACACATTTAGAAGTGCTCTGTTCTTCATAACCCTGGAGATCTAAGGAGGAAAAGAGGTATCAGCCATAGGGAAAAAAGAGCTGGATCCAGGCATAGTGATGTTTTACAGGTATTTAATTTCCCATAAACATAGTAGTATTCTAGTAAGAGACTATTACCAAAAGATGAAAGTTTTATATTTTAATAGATTTGAGCATTTTAGTCCAGGGTGGCCTTTTTTTTTTTGGTAGTTCTTTGCTCATTTTGATCAATGATCAGGTCATTGATGGTATTCACTCATTCATTTTTTAAAAAACCTTTTTATTTTGTATTGGAGTAGAGCTAATTAACACTATTATGATAGTTTTAGGTGAACAGCAAAGGGACTCAGCCATACATAAACAATATCCATTCTCTCCCAAAATGCCCTCCCATCCTGGTTGCCACATTACATTGAGCAGAGTTCCATATGCCATCCTTTTTGTTTATCCATTTTAAATATAGCAGTGTGTACATGTCCATCCCAAACTCCCAAACTGTCCCTTTCCCCCAGCAACTATAAGTTCATTCTCTAAGTCTGTGAGTCTATTTCAGTTTCATAAATAAGTTCATTTGTATCATTTCTTTTTAGATTCCACATGCAAGGGATGTCATATATTTCCCCTTCTCTGACTTACTTCATTCAGTATGACATGTTGCTGCAAATGGCATTATTTCATTCTTTTTAATGGCCAAGTAATATTCCATTGTATATATGTACCACAACTTCTTTATCCATTCCTCTGCTGATGGACATGGAGGTTACTTCCATGTCTTGGCTATTGTAATATAGCAGTGTGTACATGTTGATTTCAAACTCCCTATTTACTCCTTCCCCTTGGCAACCATAAGTTCATTCTCTAAGTCTTATTTACTCATTCATTTAGTCCTTGAACTTTTATTTATGTAGTGTACATTGGAGACAATGCAGTTGATGCTCCATAGATGAATAACACACAATAAATGAAGTTGAGGGGTGAAGCTACAGGCTGAGGCATAGATGTTCTCTGCATCTGCATGTGTCTGCGGTGCTTGCTTCTCTCTGAGATGCTCATACTCCCTGGCCTCAATCAGAAGAGGACCTTGTCCTGGTGTCTCTCTCTGGAGCCCTGTGGACATGGTAGAAGAATGCCCGAGGCAACTCTGGCTGCTCTGCTTTGAATGCTTTCCCTTTAAAATATCAGAGAACTTCGTGTCTGGCTCTGGGTTATCATTTTTCCTCAAATAAGTACTCTAATTACATTTAGGTTTCTATTGATCTTTTACTTATTTTAGAAAGAAACTTCACTGATGCGTTGCATTTGTTGCTATGCAATGGCAAGAAATACTATCATTATGATTGCTACCATCTGCAAGAAGTGAGGAGAGGAAGAAACACACAACAGGACTGAAGATTCAGTCTGCTTCCCAACTGATGAGAACTCGTATTGGGGTACTTTTTCTAAGTTGGTCAAACCCACATGCCAACAGGATAGCTAGATTTCTCTAGGCTTTTAAAATTTTGTTTTGTTTTGTGACTTAGAGGTTTTTTTTTTTTCCTTTTCCTCCTGGGAATAAAAATATGTTTTCTCCATTTTACAGGCAAACCACTTCAATAGAACATGGCTGGCGGCCATATGGTCCTATATGAATTCAACAATTAATTTAGCAAAGAAAACTGCTTGTAACGAGTTTTGAATTTGCCATCCCAGGTAGTCCTTTGATGATAAATGAGAAGATGATTGCCAAGAAAATGACAGTAACATTAATCAAAAGATATGTTCCCTTTAGTCATTTAATGATATTCAAATTATTAGTTGCCATCTTTTTGAAGTGAAGTCCCTGGCACTTGTAGGAGGTATTTAACACTTTTTATGTATAATTTTATAGCAGAAATATGGTGTTAATTTCAAGCAGCTTACAATCTTGTAAACGTTTGAATGGGGGCTTGTATTACCCTTATCTGAAACTCCTAGGTCTAGACTTTGAGCTGGCATGCCTTCCAGAACTGACTTTATGATGGTATTTCAGGACCGGTGACCCAGCCAACCCCAGTAAGTGTGGAGTGGCTTCAAGATGGAAAAACAACACAAAGGAAAACTCAAGTTAACCGAACACATTAGAATCTCATAAAAGGTTATTAGGAATTTAGCGGGGAAGCAGCTCATACCAGTCTTTGTTTTATCTCACAGATTGTCGCCTTCCCGGATGCTTCTTCCAACTCTGACGTTTGTAGAATCAAAGCTTTTGCCATCCAGTCATCACTCCCCACACGCAGGGAGCACAGATGGTGTGTGGTTAAGACCATGTCCCTTTATAGTTCCCTGGCATCAGAAGTGGATAAAAGGGAAAGAAAAACTGTCAGGGTGTGGTGTGAATTTTGCTCACATTTTACTGAAAGGTAACTGCTTAACTTCTGTCTAGGGAAATTAAATACTCCACAGTCATGCATAGACATGAGAGGTGCACATGTATAGTGACATGAATACTATGCGGCATATTTCCTCGGAAGAAATCCATAACAGTTTATATTTCATTTTGTCAGCTATTTTCGGTAAGGTTACTACTTAAACAGTTAGATATTTATTGTACATGTCATAAAAGTATAGGTTGAACTTCTGAACCGAAGCTTGTGGTCAGGTGTCAAAATTATTGCTTGTTGTTTTGTCGCGAAGTTGTGTCCAACTCTTTTGGACTACAGACCCCATGAACTGTAGCCTGCCAGGCTCCTCTGTCCATGGGATTTCCCAGGCAAGAAAACTGGGGTGGGTTGCCATTTCCTCCTTCAGGGGATCTTCCTGACCCAGGGGTCAAACCTGCATCTCCTGTATTAGCAGGTGGATTCTTTACCATTGAGCAACCAGGAAAGCCCAAAATTATACTACAATTCAAATTAATAGAATATTATAGATATGATAATGGTTTCAGAACCATCCACAACATACTAACAGGTCTGACATCTGGAAGGAGACGTGGACACATCCTTGATAAATTTTACAAGAGATGAAAAGGAACCCTTGCTCTCCCCTACACTATAGGAAAATGGAATTAGCAAATAATATTTTTTTAATCACTAAAATGTGTATATAATGTTATCACTTAGTTCCAAGTATGAAGCATGACAGCCCACTGCAACCAGTGAAGCTGTGCCAATGAAAGGTCAGAAAGAAACGATCAGAAATAAGTTCCAGCATTTTTTCCTTTTGGTAGAGCATTTCCTAGGTGGTGCTAATGATCAAGAATCTGCCTGCCACGCAGGAGACACAAGAGAAGTGGGTTTGATCTGGGTCGGAAAGATCCCCTGGAGAAGGAAATGGCACCCCACTCCAGTATTCTTGCCTGGGAAATCCCATGGACATAGGAGCCTGGCAGGCTACAGTCCATGGAGGCGCAAGAGTCTGACATGACTGAGCACACACGCAAAGCCTTTACACGCACACGATTAATGCTCAAGGGTTCAAAGGTTGCTAAGGGTTACATAATGAGACTACCATTCTTTCAAAGCTGTTCACCATGAATCTCTGGACTTTCAAACAGTTTGGCACCGTGCGCCTCTTTCAATATGTAGAAGTCATGACATGACCCAGGAAGTTTACTAAAACGTTTGTACTGTTTTATTTAGCCTGGTATCCAGTCTTCCAGGGCATTTACAAGCCAGTATGAATCCCTTAGAGTTCCAAAAGGAACTATTTACATCCAAGGAGAGAAGCATAGGAAAATTTTAGAAAAGAATTAAAATATACACTAAATATTAGTTTAATTTCTCTGAAAAAATCTGTTTTACACCAATTTCATCTGATTTTGAATTCAGACTTGGGACAAATAGATTTTATATTTCAAAACATAATCACTTTATTATATGACTACAGGAAGAAGTATTGTAATGGGAAAAATTTCTGGTATGGAAGAAAAATCACCTGGCATTGTATTAGGTTGGCCAAAAAATTCATTTGAGGTTTGTGGTACAATCTTTTTAAAAATTATTTTTTTAAATTTTTAAAATGTATTTTTATTAGTTGGAGGCTAATTACTTTACAATATTGTAGTGGGTTTTGTCATACATTGACATGAATCAGCCATGGAGTTACATGTATTCCCCATCCCGATCCCCTCTCCCACCTTATTTTTTAATTGAGGATAATTGCTTTGCAATGTTGTGTTGATTTCTGCCATACCATCTTATGAAAAAACTGGAGCAAACATTTTTGGCAAACCCAATAATAATCTTATTCAAATTTAAAAGATATCCAAACTTAGGCTTGGTTCTTGACTTGTATTTGGTTCAAACTCTAACTCTTTTATGACTATTTTCTTGTATAGAATGGAAAAAGAAATCATTTCAACCAGTCTTTTGGAGCACTTGTAAAAATTAACAAAATAAAAAGAAAAAAATCAATCTTGGTTAATATTAGTTTTGAGAGGCTGGCAGAACAGTGTGATAAAAATCTTGTTCCTAGTTGCAGCCCAAATTCTTCAGGAGGCAGTAACTAATTTTCAGTGATATTCCCTGACTCCTCACATTTTGGTAGGAATTTATATTGAAATGAGTTATAAGAATTAACTCTAGAAGAATGAAGAAACATCCTTTACATGCCATCAGAGTGATCCAAAATGCAAAAGTTATCATTTTTACTCCAGGGTTAAAAATTCCTGAAAGATTTCACCATCATATTCAAGACAAACATCGTGTTGCATGATGCAATTTTGATTATCTTTTTTCGTCTTTGGTTCTCATCATTTCATTGTGTATCCT
Organism: Cervus canadensis; assembly: GCF_019320065.1. Taxonomy (NCBI): domain Eukaryota; kingdom Metazoa; phylum Chordata; class Mammalia; order Artiodactyla; family Cervidae; genus Cervus; species Cervus canadensis. The sequence continues at coordinate 5,393,134 of NC_057399.1, read as the reverse complement.
GTACTTCACTTATTCCAAACTTCATAGAGTTCCCTGAATGCATCAGGCTCTCCCAAACTTTCCTTCTTCTTATGTTGTTCCCTCTGCCATATGCTCACCTCCTCCCATCACCAACCTCATGAATTTCTTTTTATCTTTCAAAATTGACCTTTTGTCATGTCCTCCATGTTCCTAGTCCTGATTTGCCTATTGCCTGAAAGAAAGCTATCTATATTTGTTTAAAGTCTGTCTCCCACAAACCACTGTGGGCTCCTCAAGTGTAGATTTCATATTTTAGATCCATTTGTATCTCTAGAGCCTCACTCAGTGTTGCTATTTTTTAAAAAAATTTTATTTACTCATTTTTGGGTGTGCTGGATTTTGGTGGCTGCACGGGCTTTTTCTCTAGTTGCGGAGAGCAGCAACTACTATTTAGTTGCGGTACACCGGCTTTTCATTGTGGTGGCCTCTCTTGTTGCAGAGCCTGGGCTTTCAGGGAACATGAACTTCAGTAGTTGTGGCTCATGGGCCTCAGTAGTTGCAGTTCCTAAGTTCTAGAGCACAGATTCAATAGCTGTGATACATGGGGTTAGCTTCCTTGTAGCATGTGGAATCTTTGTGGACCAGGGATGGAACCTGTGTCTCCTGCGTTAGCAAGCAGATTCTTTACCACTGAGCCACCAGGGAAGCCTAGTGTTGCTGATAAATCAATGGATGAAATCCTGGCATAAAGTTTGCAATGTCACTCTGGAATCATCTAAAGTTAGGTACTACTAATCAATGAAACCACTCAAATCTTCTAAGGGTTGGAACCATTTGAGAGATGAAGTGAAAGATGGAGCCGAGAATCAACATGTGAAGATCAAAGTGATGTTTTTGTTGCTGACAAAGGCTGGGTTCCATGGTTTAGATATATGGTAACAGTGATTTTCCTAGTAGAGCCTAAGCATTAGACACAATACTTTTTTAGTCAAGGCAGTTCTGGACATCCAATGACCATCTTCCTATTGACCACTAAATTGATGGCATGACCAGCAGTAAACCAGAACACAAGCGTATGGTCAGATCTCAAAGAGGAAAAGGTAGACAGCTGATCCACACTTGCTGTTTCTCCCTTGGAAAAGAATTAGTGTAAGGGTAGCGAGGCCAGAAGTGTTGCTTGAAAGGATGTCCTTCTACATGTGAACATGAAATCAGGGAAAGTAAAGCATCTCTCATACTCTGCATGCTCAGTATTGCTCAGTCGTGTCTGACTCTTTGAGGTCCCAGGGACTGTAGCCTGCCAGGATCCATGGGATCCCAGGCAAGAATACTGGAGCCCATGGGATTTCCCAGGCAAGAATACTAAAGTGGGTTGCCCTTTCTTTCTCCAGGGGATCTTTCCAATTCAGAGATTGAACCCAAGTCTCCTGCATTGCAGGCGGATTCTTTACTGTCTGAGTCACCAGGGAAGCCCCAGTTATTAGTATCTTGTCTTTTAATTTTTTAAATATAAAAGAAGTGCCTGATTACTTTGAAAATTACAAGTGATTTAGATATGTAAAAATAACCCTCCTTAAAAGTGTCCTAATATTCCAGTCCCTTTCCCTCTCTGGAAATAACTATTATTCCTGTGTATATCTCCAGACTTTTTCCTAGGCATTGATACATGCTTAGAAATACAGTTTTTTAAAATCTACAAATACTTGATAATAACTGATAGATATTTTGTTATATCATATTTTGTTTATGCAATGCTTTTTAACATTCCCTGCCTGAATGAATATTTCATAATTTACTTCAGCATTTCCCTGTTGCTGGCTGTTTAAGTTTCCATTTTTTTAAATACTGCTACTGAGGTTCAATCCCTGGGTCAGAAAGATCTCCTGGAGAAGGAAATGGCAACCCACTCCAGTAATCTTGTTTGGAAAATCCCATGGACGGAGGAGCCTGGCAGGCTACAATACAGTCCATGGGGTCGCAAAGAGTCGGACATGACTGAGTGACTTCACTTTCACTTTCACAAAGAATAAAGATTCTGTACATTTATCTGTCTTACTGTTTCTATAAGCAAGATTCCTATAAATAAAATTGTTGAGTCAAGTAACTTGTGCATTGCAATTTCTGTAGCTGTTTCCATGGTGTGCTTTACTAATAACAAACATATTGATTTTTTATTTCCCAAACCGTATGGACCCTGGTTATTATAAATCTTTCAATAAGGTTGAATAAGTTGAGATTTCAATAAGTTGAGTGGGTAAAGCATATCTTCACATTTTAATTCCATTTCCTTTATTTATGATTTTGCATGTTTACTAGTATTTAGTACTTCCCAGCTTATAATTTTTGCCCATTTTCCTGTGATAGTTTGACTTTTTCATGTATTATGAAATTTAGTTCTGTTTCTGCTAAATATATTGCATATTTTGTTACAAAAGTTGCTTTCTTTTCACTTTGCTTAATAATGAATCTTTAAGCACAGATTTTAATGACAACGTTTTCATAGACTAAACCCCCATAGACTCATCCCTCACTTTGGGGAGTTTCTCTTTTGTTCCATTGGTTTTTTTTTTTTTTTTTTTTAGTCTATTCTTCATACTGTTTTAACTCCATAGTGACAGTCCTTAATAACAATAACCTCTGATATTTATTGAATCCTTATTAAGTGCTGACACCATTCTTCTAATCTTCGCAACAACCCTAAGTGGTAATCAACATTATTATCACCATTTTGTATATTTGGAAACTGAGATCCAAAGAGGTTAATGGCTTGTCCAGGGTTACTGAGCTAGTAAACAGCTAAGTATTGTTATCCATGGTCAATGTTGTTAAACACTATACCGTAAACACTGTCGTAGGGGAATAGAATGAGTTGACAGTTGATATAGCAAGTTATCCTTCAATTCTGTTGTATTTTATAGTTGTCTGATGCATTTACTGTAATGGGTAAATTTTATGATTAATAAAACTTTGCCAGCTTCCATTAAAACTTCTGTTGGGTATTTATTTATTTATTTTCAATATGGTTGTACTGCCTACCTTGCACGATCTTAGTTCCTCAACCAGGGATTGAACCTGTACCTTCAGCAGTGAACATGAGGAGTTCTAACTACTGGATCACCAGGGAATTCTGTTTTGAGTTTTTAATGATAACTGTTTTGAAATTTTAGATTATCTTGGGAAAGAAATGTCATCATTATGGGCTGAGTTGTTTATAAAATTCATTATTGCCATATAAAATTCAAAATTGCCACAGATGTGAATAATAATTAAGTCTGACATAGAATTCTAGGCTCAAAATAACTTTGAAGACGTTGGTCTAGTATATTTTGGTATCCAGCATTGCAGAGGAATTAGAAGCTAGTCTAATCCTCTCAGATCAGAATTATTAAGAAAAAACTCACAATTTGATGTGAGTCACAGCAAAAACCAATTAGTGTGGAAACGTTTCAATTTTCTATGAACTGTTTTGTTGTGCTCGTTTTTATGTTTTTCCACTCTATAGTTTTCTCTGTGATACATCCCTGCTAGACAGGATGAAATTTGGCTTCCCAGGTGGTGCAGTTGTAAAGAATTTGCCTGCCAATGCAGGGGACTCGGGTTAGATCCCTGGTCAGGAAGATCCCTTGGAGAAGGAATTGGCAACCCACTCCAGTATTCTTGCCTGGGAAATCCCATGGACACAGGAGCCGGGCGGGCTACAGTCCAGGAACTTGCAAAGAGTTGGACAAAACTGAGCAACTGACCACAGGTAGGATGAAGTGAGAAAATTAATGTTTCATTAAAAACAAATTCAATTAGCATAATCTAATTGAAAGAGAAATAAACTCAGAAAAAATAAGAAATTCTTACTACTGAATAGAAAGCAGATTAAAGATTTTATCACTGTCATTGCAGAAGCAAGACCAGAATCCAGGTCTCTTAATTATGAGATGTATGAGATGCCTGTTAGGAGAGGGTTTGCTGGAGCAAAGAAAAATTGGAACTTTTACTCAAATGATTAAGAGGTCCTGGTCAAAGCTAATCTCTAGTGGCAAAGCCAAACTGAAATACACAGGTACTTTGACTTTTGCTTGTTCTGACTATTGCTTGTTTAGATTTGGAACTTTCAACCATTAAAAATATTAACCCCCTTTTTAATCATTGTCTACGTATGTTTAAACAGTATTTGTATACATAAAACTCTGGAATTTCTATTAGTTCCTAAGGACATTTAAAGTACTGATTTACACTAGAAACTCAATTTTTCCGTATTTGTTTCCCATATTCATTTTATCAATCAGGGAATTATCTGTTGGACATGAATTTACTAACTTTGAGATAGAGATTATGCCCAGAGAACTTTTATTTATGAATAATTTGCTCCTGGATTTATGAAACAGAGCATGAATCTGATGGTCTTACTACAAGTTGTCCTGCAGGTTTTCATGAAAAAGAAAGGTGAGGATTTAAAGAAATAATGACTGTTTGATGAAACTGATCATTTTGAAACCATATCCTTCATTAGCCACCCTATTTCAGTTGTCAGCATGTTAAACAATCTTGCATGTCTGTATGAGAGCCTTGGGAAGAAAAAAACAATTTCAAGCAAAATAGAGAGTGTTCATCATTAGTTTTTATTTTTACTTTTTTAAAAGATTTTTTTTATATGGACCATTTTTTAAGTCTTCATTGAATTTGTTACAATATTGCTTCCTTTTTTTTTTTTTCCTCTTTAATGGTTTAGTTTTTTGGCCATGAAGCTGTGGGAACTTAGCTCCCCGACCAGGGATTGAACCTGCAGGAAGGAGAAGTCTTCTTCTGCACTGGAAGGAGAAGTCTTAACCACTGGACCACTGGGGAAGTCCCTGTCATTAGTTTTTTTAAGAAAAAAACTTTAAAGTGTCTACTTTAAAGGATAGAAATACCTAATATAGAAGAAAAGATCTGACTATGAAACTTTAGTGTAATTAATAATGGGGTGTTCAGCATCAGGGGAAGCCTGATGGCTCAGTAGTGAGGAATCCTCCTGCAGTGCAGGAGACACAGGAGATGTGGGTTTGATCCCTGTGTCAGAAAGATCCCCTGGAGGAAGAAATGGCAACCCAATCCAGTATTCTTGGCTGGAAAAAAATTCCATGAACAGAAGAGCCTGCCGGGCTATGGTCCGTTGGGTCACAGAGTCAGACACGATTGAATGACTAAGCATGCACGGCACAGCATCACGTAAAATTACTAAAGACAGAAAAATGGCATATAAGTTTTATTATGCACTAAATTTATATTTACTGAATAATCTAGACCTATACTCCAATTCACTCACATGCCCACTGAATGAGGGGATTTAGGAATAAGGTTAATCATCATTTTTGGTTTGCTAAACCTGTTTCCTTTGGAGGAAGACATTTTCAGAATTCATTGACGTGTATTATAGTTCTGCTGTTACTGGGCGATCAAGTGCAGTTTGGCACAATATGATGTTTCAACAGTTGCTCAAAGTTAACAGCGACTACAGAACCTTTTGTGATCAGCTAAGGTTATTTTTAAACTGAGTTCTAGATAACTCAGAGAAGTGCCATTGTATTCCACATGGTAATTGCAGCGAAATTTGCCATCAAAGGTGGTGCAAGCCATTTTGTAGGGTTCCTTGTAAAACCATTTTAGTTTTTAAAACCACTGAAAACAGAACCTCAAAGCAAAGGGAGAGCTGTGCTATTTTAATTAGAACAATCACACCTTATTCTTTTAGTAATTCTCTATCTCTTGGTATAACTTGTCTACATGTTTGTGGGGGGAAGCCTCCTTGAATACCTGAAATTTTGGTGAAATTAACCACCTCCATCTCATACCTTGACTTTGTCCTTGGTGAAAGCACCCTACCTGTGAACTTGTGGAGCATTCTCAGAAGAACTCTGCATTTATTTAACTTGAAGGCAAAACCAGCAACATGCTAAATAATGTGATTAAAGTTGTTAAAAGCCAAAATAAACACTTATAATTATCTCAAGAAAAACGGTGTAGGGCAAGTGCAGTCTCTATAAAGCGGACCCCGTGTGCGTCTTTCAGGCCCTGCCGCACAATAGATCATAGTTAAAGGTCTGTTAACAGACCTCTGACGGCTGAGCTGGGAAGCTTGTGGTTTTCTTCGAAGCCTATTGGCATAATGTGAATTTATGTGTGAGGTGCAAATTGGCAGTTGCCTTCTATTGGTGCCCCTGGCAGAACAGGAATCATACTGTAGGGCTACCCGCAGGAAGTGCATTGCTTTGAAATTACCCAGCAGGGTTTCCACTCGCTGCTCTCCCCGCTTCTGAGACAGGGGCTTTCCATCGTCTGGCCATGATTAAAATCAAAGTGGAGGCTTCTTTGCTGGGTGCCAGTAAACCTAGGTGAAAAACAGAAACAATCTGGGGTTTAATTATTTTAAAATGCCATGTAGGCAAGAAACAAAGATGAAAGCATTTTTGGCTAATCTACCCCAATTATTTAACATAAACGGATTTGCTAAAAAAGAGACCCATAGAGAGAGAGATTGCCTTTACCAGAGACTTCATAACTTATCTTGCAGCCATAAAATATATCTCTGCCACATATGCTGTCTCATGAAATTCAGAGAAAAGTGTCCAAATATTATATTTTGGGGTGAATAGGGAAAATAAAATGTGTCTTTACCTGATTCCAATCACCAGATGCTACAATATTTGAAGTAAGCCTTCAAAACATGGGATAGAATTTATTGGTTAACTACTTACTACCTTAAAATAATTCATCTATGAGGGAGTACCTCTGGGCTATAAGCAAGACTGGTGTAATCGCATCATAAGCTGGACAGATAATTCCCATCACGTGTGTAGTCCCCAAAGCTGGCAGTTTCTGGATTTCTTCTTTTCAGTTTCTTTTTTTGCCACGAAGCATACAAAAGCACCCGTCATGAGTTCAGAACTTGCTGTCTCTAACAATCCACTAGGAGAAGATTTAACTCAATTTTGGACAAAACATAGGACTATGAATTGCTTTTGTATTAAACTAACCAGCTCTCAAAACAAAACAAAACAAAACAAAACAACCAGTAGTCGGAATCAAGAGTTAATGTGTAGGCTCTTTGGAGAATAGCCATACATGGGTAGTGGGAGTTCATGCTTTCAGTTAATCGTTACTGAGCACATGCTATGTGGTAGGCACTATGATCTGGACTGGGAACCAGACTGAAGCTAGAGAATTAAACAAGTGTTTGCATCTGTCATCCTGGAGAGGGACTGCCAAACAAAGGAAGTAGATTGTGCCAGGGACTACGTAGTGGGACCCCTACCCCACAACTGGGACTCCATCACAAAGAAAGAGGTGGAAGTTATATTTCTGCCACAGTCATTTTATTTTATTTTGTCATTTTAATTTTTAATTTTTTGGAGTATAATTGCTTTATGAAGTTGTGTTAGTTTCTGCTATAAATGAAGTGAATCGACTTTATGTGTACTGAATCCAAAATTGTTGTTGTTGTTTTAGTCCCTAAGTCATGTCTGACTCTTTGCAACCCCATGGCCTGTGGCCCGCCAGGCTCCTCTGTCCAGGGGATTTCCCAGGCAAGAATGTTGGAGTGGGTTGCCATTTCCTTCTCCAGGGGATCTTCTCAACCCAGGGATCGAATCCATGTCTCCTGCTTGGCAGGCAAATTCTTTACCACTGAGCCACCTGGGAAGCCCAGGTCAAAAATACTGCTGCCTAAATGCTATTACAGTAGACCTTTCTTTCTTTCTCCTTTTAATTTTTTAGGGTATAGTGCTTTACAGGCAACTGATGGCTCAGCAGTAAAGAATACGCCTGCCAGTGGAGGAGATGCAGGCGCAAGGATTTGATTCCTGGATCGAGATCTCCTGCAGAAGGGCATGGCAACCCGCTCCGATATTCTTTCCTGGAAAATTCCATGGACAGAGGAGCCTGAAGGGCTACAGTCCATGGGGTTGCAAAGAATTGGACACTCCTGAGTTCTTGAGCACCCACACACAATCTGTATACATGTAAACTACAGTATAAGGAAGGGAGAACTCATAACAGCACAGTTATGTTAATGAGCTTTTGTGCGGGGGAAGGGATAAATTAGGAATTTGGGGATAACATATCCACACTACTATATATGAAATAGATAACCAACCAGGACCTACCTTATTGCACAGGGAACTCTACTCAAAATCTTATAATAATCTGTATGAGAAAAGAATCTGAGCTACACACCTGAAACTCACACATTGTTAATCAGCTATACTTCCATAAAAAATTAATTTTATTAATAAAAAAGGAGCATTTTTGAGTATTTTTTCACTTATCTAAATTCAGAACCTGGTGATTATAACTTGATTTTGACAGTTACAAGCAGAGAAGACTTGGGCTGCCTCTGAACTTGTGAAATTAACTTTGAATTCCATGACTTTAAATGAAAATCTGCTTACAAAACCTAGCTCCTACTGGTGGAATTATCTTTCTCTTCAGTACTTGAAGTTGCTAGAAGCTTTTGTGTCTCTCAAATGCTTCTCCTGATCAGATTTTCATTCTGTTCCCAAACCAACTTATAATTTAATAGGCATAGTCATTTTGTTCAGGAAGAATTTCCATGACATGTGTTGAGCCAAATGTACACATTTAGCATCCAGCATCCAGCATCCAGCAGCACCACCTATTGTTATGTCGTAGCCCTTGTATTAAACTTCCCAAGCATCTCATTTGTTTATTTCTCTAGCAGCTCTGTTTGGGACCCAATATACTACACATTTTTCAGGTTCATAAGGGTTGAACATGAGGATTGTGGTGATGTTTCTAAAGTTATAAATCGGTTCTATACATAAAATGCATTTTAGATTTTCATCTTAATTGGTAAAGAAACTGAATGGAAAGGCTATATGCTTATAAAAATAGTTACAGATAGTAGAATAAAATTTGGTAAATAAAATCTAAGTTGTATGTCTTGAAAATTGTCACATTATTTACCAAAAGCAAGTGACATTTTTCCCCCAAAGTAGTTTAAAAGCATTTGTTAAAAAAAAAAGACAAATATTGTCATTTGCATTTATAGGTAGAAAGAAACTCAAGAAGTATCAAATGCGCAGCTATGGAAATTTTCAGCATTTTTCTCAGAAGAGACTGAGGTAGGATCGGAGATTTTATACAGTCTTTATTTGATATTGACATGTACTATGAATGTGAGTCATAAACTATGTGTTCTGTAAGTCATGTGGATTTAAACCATGTAAACCAGGACTTCCCTGGTGGTCCAGTGGTTGTACTCCACAATCTCAATGCAGGGGACCCAGGTTCAATCCCTGGTTGGGGAACTAAGATCCCACATGCAATGTAGTCAAAAAAACAATATTGTAAAATTTTAATATTGTAACAGATGTTATGATAATTTCAATAAAGTCTTTAAAAATGGCCCACATTAAAAAAATTTAAAGAAAAAAACCCCCATGTAAATCATGTTAGGAACGAAACAATAAGTAACACAGAGAATATTTTTATACACATTAAATTGCTTAATTTTGACTTCATACTGGATCTGCTTCTGTGACTTTAACCCTTACCTTGCCACTTTTGTTATTATTGTTGTTCAATCACTCAGCTGTGTCTGACTCCATGTAACCCCATGGGCTTGTTATTCTAGGCATACATAGTGACCTTCTTCAGGGAGATAACCTGAGTCCAACCACCTGTGAAGGACTGTGACATTCTTGAGTTCTTTGTTGGCAAATGGCACCCCTAGTCTGTTGCTTACTTTCCTGACTCAGAAATTAACATTTGGGGAGCTGAAATTGCAGATAGCTGTGACATCTTTGTTTGTTGATATAACAGGAGATATTCCATTTCATACCACCCAAGAAATGACTGTAAGAAAGTGAAACTAACACATCCCTCTGCCTGTGGTTTGCCATTCTGGGAGATGTTTGCAAGAATTGAATGGTCTTTTTACTTTATTCTCCTCACCTCCCCCCAACTCTGAGCCATAAAAGAGCGTGGCATCCATGCCCCAGGAAGATGGTTATTTTGAGAGGCTAGTCTTCATCTTCTCAGCTTTCCGAATAAAGTCGTATTCTTTGCCTCAACACCTCATCTCTCAGATTTATTGGCCTATTGTGCAGCTAGCAGAGAGAGCTTGGACTTGGTAACAGTATCATTTAATCTTCCCCACAACTCTCTGGGGTGAGTAAGATGCCTTGAGCCCTTTCTTTCTTCTTTTTTTTTGCTGTGTCCACTCTTAGAAATTTCTGCTCTATAGATTCAATTACTATCTCTATGCTGATCATTTCAAAATTTGTATTTATGTCCCTAACAATTCTCCCAACCTCTAGAAATAAAAAGGTCTGTATTTGGAAGTTAACACTCATGCCAGAACCTGGAAGTTACCTTAGGCCCCTCTTTCCTGTTAATCTTCTTCACTCAATTAGTCATGACAATGACATTGCTTCAATATCTCTGAATTCTCCCATATTTATTTCAGGCCTTATCATTTCTTACCTGGTTCATTGCAAGAATTGGACTTTTTCTGCTCATAGATGGTTCTAAAATTTGGAACTCTTAATAGATAAAAAGCTTCATGAATGGTATCTCACTGCTTTTAGAATCAAGACCAAATTCTTTACACAAATAAAAATGGTGCAATTAAAAAAGTAAGACCCATGACTAAGTTTCCAGTTTTTCATCCGACTGTTGCCTGATCAGATGTTTAGACCACACATGATGAATAGTGATCATACTGTGACAACCCTAGGGATTGCCTCCCTATTTGCAAATCCATAGACAGAATTCATCACATTGTTAGAACTAAGGATCAAAACCATCTACACAGATCCTTAAATGACATTTGAAAAATTCAATGCTCGTGCAGGTCAAAAAGTAATTAGAAATTGTGTAGATGCATGCTCAGTTGCTTCAGACATGTCCAACTCTTTGTGACTCTATGGACTGTAGCCTACCAGGTGGCTCAGTCATTCTCCAGGCAAGGATACTGGAGTAGGTTGCCATTTACTCCTCCAAGGGATCTTCCTGACCCAGGGATAGAACTGAGTCTCCTGCATCTTTTGTATTGTAGGTGGATTCTTTACTGCTGAGGAAGCCCAGTTAGAAATTGACAGCTATTCTAATATGATAATGAATACAATCTTCATCTTAACTAAAGAAGGGCATAATTGGAGAAATTCTTACTCAAGTCAAGACCAAAAAAGACACTGCAATCTTTACTACTATTTAACTTTGGGAGATTCAGCCATTGTCATCAGATGCGAAAAATTGGAGACATAAGAATTGGAAGCAAAGAGGTTAAGCTATTTTTGTTGCTGATTTGGGTACAAATAAGGTGCAGAACAGCATGAAGAGTGACTATCCTTTGTTTAAGAAAGCATGAAGGAGTGATAAGACTTCATACCATTTTCTTATATTTTCAAAAGAAGTAATAAAAGAATAAGCTCAAAGCCAATGAAAGTGGTTGCCCATAGAGTGAGGGAAGGGAATAGGGTGAAGGCCACAAGGGAGTTAGGTAAATATTTTCCATACCTGATAAATCAAAATGAGATCATGAAGGGAAAAGAACCTGATGAGTTTTATTTTGAATTTATTTGTTCATTTTCCTGCTCTGACTCTTCATTGTGGTTTGGGCTTTCTCTAGTTGTGGTGAGAGAGGGCTACTCTAGTTGCAGTGTGTGAGCTTCTCATGGTGATGGTTTTTCCTGCTGCAGATCGTGGGCTCTAGGTTCTGCGGGCTTCAGTAGTTGTGGCTCCTGGACTCTAGAGCACAGTTGTGGCACACAGGCTGTGCCTGTGGAATCTTCCCAGACCAGGGATCAAACCCATGTCCTCTGCATTGTCAGGCAGATTCTTAGCCATTGGAACACCAGGGAAGTCCTGAACCTGATGTCTGGAAGAGAGAGTGCTATGGTGTGGACCCTGTTCTGAGGAGCGGGCACTCCTGGAGAGGCTGTACCTCTGAGGGTGCAACAAGGCCAGTTGTGGGAGTGCTGGGGAGAGGCTGGAATCAGGTGCCAGTGTGGAGGGCATCCTGAGGCGACAGAGGGGAGACAGGACCTAAACAGAAGCAACTCTCTTCTGGTCTGCCTCTCTTTCCCTAAGAAGCCTGTGGCAAAGCAGATATTTAATCTGGAGGGTCCCAGCATCAGCATTACAAAGCACACGGAGGTTTGGGGGCTGCGGAAAATACCGTGTAATTGACATTGTTGGGAAAATTGGGACCAAGAGTTTCCTTGCCACTGGGACAATATACAAGGGCCCTAATGACCCTGTAGTAGAAGGTTGCTTGCATACCACGAGGGGATGACACATTTGGCAAAAACTGATTTCAAATAAGATAATGCAGGTGAAATGGCTGAGAATTATAAAGTGCCCAGTAGATACATAAGATTAGTGTGTTATTCAAGGAATCTCCTCAATGTTCTGTGGCAGCCTGGATGGGAGGGGAGTCTGGGGAAGAGTAGATACATGTATACATATGGCTGATCCCTTCACTGTTCACCTGAAACTATCACAACACTGTTAATCATCTAAACCCCAATATAAAATAAAAATTTTAAAAAAGAGGAAAAAACATTAGTGTGTTACTATGGGGGCAATAATTTCATTCTAACCTATAATAGGTGTATTTAATAAAGTTTATAAAGTCTAAGATAATCACAAGATAAATTGTGAGAGATGCCGAGCAGTTTTAGAAACAGAAATTATCATTTGTTACTGCTTTTCTCTAATTGAGCTAATTTTATTTTACTTGGGAAATTAGATGAGTTGCAAGCTTTTGAAAGGGCACACATTTTAATTAACTTTTCTATAATAACTTACACAGAGTTTTGTGGATCCTTACAAAAATCTGAATCAAATGTTTTTCCAGTGATGTGCCTATATGTTATATACTGACTACATAAGGGCACTGAATTACTGTACTATAATTACACCACTGATTATATTAATGTGTGTCTCTGTAGTGCAATAGTTTTTACATTTATTCATTCATCAAGGATAACCATGACTAATGCAATTATAGCTTCATTTGAAACTCATTATTCCTGGTCATCAATTAAGAGATAAGAATGAAATTATTTTGATAAGTTTATAAGCTAATGGGCCAGAGGCCAATCAGATTGCTTTATGCTCTTAAATTATTTTATGATGATGTTACTTATGGTAACATGTTGATATAAAGAAAAGGTTTTGGGATTTGTGTTACTTAAAAGGTTGAAAGTAATTTGTCATTTTAGTTCTCTCATATAGATACAGAAAAGTTATATTAAAACTATTTCATGAGTTTAATTGACACCATTATGGATACTGCAAATACTTGTAAACAGAGGGGAATAATCTGCAAAAAGAAGAAAATAATACTGATGTTTTATGCAAAAAAATATAGTATAACTAAATATAGCAAAGAAGTAAGGGATCATTGGTAAGCCAGAACATTAGGAAAAGATTTGGAAAAACATTGATTTGTTTGGAGAACCAAAATAGTTGTAACTGTGCCAGATGACATACTTACGTTTCTAAGAGAAATAAACTTAACCTGAATAAAAAGTTGCAAGTGGTCAAAAGAATTAAAAAAAAAATAATGAAACCATCCAAGGACAAGGTAAGCTTGGTACAGAAAAACAGTCTCTAATTCAGATGCTGCTGCTGCTGCTAAGTCACTTCAGTTGTGTCCGACTCTCTGTGACCCCATGGACTGCAGCCCGCCAGGCTCCTCTGTTCATGGGATTCTCCAGGCAAGAATACTGGAGTGGGCTGCCATTTCCTTCTCCAATTCAGATGCTACTGATTTGCAAGAGTGGAATCATTTATAATCAGAAACTAAAATCAACTAAAAACTAATCAGAAAGTTAAATAAATTTAATTGAAAACACATCATGTGTCTGTATCATTGTATTCCTACCTGTAGAAAGTAGTCACATCCACAATTTTTTCAACTTGTTAATATTTATTGAATCTCTGTTTAATGTACAAGACTGTTAGGCACCCAGTAAGGGCATAAGGCAAAAAGACTGTCGAGGAGTTTGTAATCTGGCAGTTTGGTTAAGAGAAGGGTGTACACATTTTTGAGAGCAAGGTATAAAGGGTCAAGTACCGTAAGAACAATACAAACACAAAGTGTGGGAGGTGGATGGAAGAAAGGAGCATCCCCAGTTGGAAAGATGAGGAAAAGCTTAATGAATGAGAGAATATGTGACGAGAGCCATGAAGAATAAAAAGAACATCCACTGACTGATAATAGAGATGTGTAAAAATAACACAAGCACTGTTGATTTTGTGCTAGGCGCTGTCTTAAACATTTTATATGTTATTATGTCATTTAATGCTCAAAACAACCATAGGAATAATGCTCCTATTATTACTACTCCACCCATGAGGAAAAGGAAGCTTGAAGTGGTTAGTGGGTCCCAGGTCTCATGGTATGTGGGAACCAGAATTTGGACTTGGATCCATGTAGCTCCATAGACTTGGATCCATACAGCCTTAAGAAGCATCACTACGAACAAAGCTGGTGTAGGTGATGGAATTCCAGCTGAGCTATTTCAAATCCTAAAAGATGATGCTGTTGAAGTGCTGCACTCAATATGCCTGCAAATTTGGAAAACTCAGCAGAGGCCACAGACTGGAGCAGTTCCGTTTTCATTCCAATCCCAAAGAAAGGCAGTGCCAAAGAATGTTTAAACTACTGCACAATGCACTCATCTCATACGCTAGCAAAGTAATGCTCAAAATTCTCCAAGCCAGGCTTCAACAGTATGTGAACTGTGAACTTCCAGATGTTCAAGCTGGATTTAGAGAAAGGCAGAGGAGCCAGAGATCAAATTGCCAACATCTGTTGGATCATTGAAAAAGCAAGAGAGTTCTAGAAAAACATCTACTTCTGCTTCATTGACTACAGTAAAGCCTTTCACTGTGTGGCTCACAACAACTGTGAAAAATTCTTCAAGAGATGGGAATGCCAGAACACCTTACCTGCATCCTGGGAAACCTGTATGCAGTCCAGAAGCAACAGTTAGAACTGGACATGGAACAACAGACTGGTTCCAAATTGTTAAAGGAGTATGTCAAGGCTGTATATTGTCACCCTGCTTATTTAACTTCTATGCAGAGTACATCATGTGAAATGCTGGGCTAGATGAAGCACAAGCTGGAATCAAGATCACTGAGAAAAATATCAATAATCTCAGATATGCAGATGACACCACCCTTATGGCAGAAAGTGAAGAGGAACCTCTTGATGAAAGTGAAAGAGAACAGTAAAAAGGTGGCTTAAAACTCAACATTCAGAAAACTAAGGTCATTGAACCCAGTCCCATCACTTCATGGCAAATAGATGAGGAGTCAATGGAAACAGTGACAGACTTTATTTTCTTGGGCTCCAAAATCACTGCAGATATGAAATGAAAAGACGCTTGCTCCTTGGAAGAAAAGCTATCATCATCCTAGACAGCATGTTAAAAAACATTACTTTGCCAACAAAGGCCCATGTAGTCAAAGCTATGGTTTTTCCAGTAGTCATGTATGGATGTGAGAGTTGAACCATAAAGAAAGCTGAGAGTTGAAGAATCAATGCTTTTGGACTGTGGTGTTGGAGAAGACTCTTGAGAGTCTCTTGGACTGCAAGGAGATCCAAATAGTCAATCCTAAAGAAAATCAGTCCTGAATATTCATTGAAAGGACTGGTGCTGAAGCTGAAGCTCCAATATTTTGGCCACCTGATGCGAAGACCTGACTCACTGGAAAAGACCCTGATGCTGGGCAAGATTGAAGGCAGGAGGAGAAGGGGACGACAGAGGATGAGATGGTTGGATGGCATCACTGACTTGATGGACAGGAGTTTGAGCAAGCTCCAGGGCCTGGTGATGGACCGGAAAGCCTGGTGTGTTCGTCCATGGGGTTGCAAAAAGTTGGACACAACTGAGCGACTGAACTGAACTGAACCATATTGCTTCAGAACACAAACCTATGTTGTACTGCCTTGTAATGAAGAGTTGTCTGTGAAGGTAAAATTTGAAAAACCTACATTCCCATAACATTTCTGTTTTAGTAAAATGATGCTGAAAAAGTTGACATTAATCATTAGAAATATAACAAAAATGATCATCATAGTCATTTGAAATGTAAATGCAAAATTGTGCATGTGCTTTGTTTATAGCAATGCCAACATAGAGGAGACTCAGAAAATGCTTTTTGACTGTATTAATAAATAATGTAGAAAATGTGCATTCAGTGGGAAGAGATCAGTATGTAAAATGATTCATTGTACAGGATTCTGGTCTTTCTTTTCCTCTTTCAAAGTCATCTTTAATCAGTATATTTCAGCTCTTCTGGGTTTGAGTACAAACTGGCTAACCTATTTCCTTTTCATTAACAGAAGACTAATTCTACCATCCTAAAAGACACAGCATCAATTTGTGATATCAATAATCAGTGGAGAATTCTTTTTCAGGATGTTTGTTAACATACACATTTTTTTCTGAATATTTTTTAATTTTTTCACCTTTTAATTTTTTTCAGTAATGAGGGATATAAATCCAGATAAAATGATGCACAGATAATTTAGGCATGCATGATAGGGACCAGATGAGGCAGCAAGAGTTTGCATGCTGACTAATTTCTTTAATTCCCCCAAATTGAAGTCTTATTAATCATTTGCTAGTTTCATGGAATGGTACATTCTTCAAACAATGCCTCATGATAAAAACAAGAGAAATGATAAATGAAAATAGTCAAAGTATTCAATAGCATGCTGCTGATGTAGTATAATTTAAAAATAGAACTTACTATGTTGTGGGAATTTGCCTTTAGAACTAAAATACATTTTGTTGCTTCAGAAGAAACTATTTAAATACCATATATAAATTGCTTCATACTCTTTCAACTAGGAAACAGCATTCACATATGTATATGTACACATGCATTTTTTTTGCCAATGAAATTGATTAACTCAAGTCTGAGACACCATTTTTTTATTTTTCATGGAAAAAAAGGGCATCTGGTAGCAACGTAAACTGCATCTCAATCTGCTAAGTTGCTCTGTTTATTATGAAGCGGTGAGGCTTGAGCAGAGCAAGAAAAGGATCTGCAGATGGTCCAAGCTGAAGCAGAAGAAAGTCTGCTTCTCAGCCTTCATGACTGAAAAGATCCAATGACTCCCAGACTGTCTGTGGAAAAAAAGAGATGTTGTATGCAGCCCCTTGCTGCCCCCAAGAGAAGACTCTTAGGGTTTTGGGAGGAAAAAGTCCTTTTCTTCTTTGAGAAATAGCTTCTTCTCCCAACTTACTACTAGTTCCAGGTAGACACGGAACCTGGCTCAGATGCACCACGTGAACATGTAACCTTAACTGTCTTTTTGACCCCAGACATCGTAAAGCTGGGTCTCCATAGAAGCAGTCTACCAAGCCGCAGAGGTACCTGAGAGGCGGGATTCGGAACGTTATTGGACGCACATGCACTGCATTGAGCCTGGGGTTACCTTGGCACCTACTTCTGCTGCTCTAACCCCTTACCCTCAATCCAGCTCTCCTGTTGCTTGGGGAGTTTCCTTTGATCAACTGACTGAAAAGAAAAAAATTCAGGGGTAGACCATAGGTAGTTTTGTACAACATGCTGGTTCTAGCTAGAACTGGACAGGTGCATCCTTGCAACCTTCCTCTGAGGTGGCCCAGAACCCTGGAGAAGGAAAATCTTACCCAAAGGAAAGAATCAGAGTGAGTCTGATTCCTTGCCTTGCTTGGAGGGAGAAAGGGGCAGAGATACAAATCTAGAGGAATTAGTGAGTTGTGGCTAACAGCTTGGCCGCAAGTTCAGGAAGAAGATGAGAGACAGGATGTGTCTGTGGGCTCTGTCATCAGCAGATCGGACCACTCATTCTTAGCCAGTCTCTCCTCCCCAATTCAGAGTTGCTTCCTGGTTTCATGAACCAAGTGGCAGCAATGAAATGAACTCAGTATCATGGGCTTCGCCTCACCCAAGCTGCTCTGATAATGCCCAATTTAGGTGTTCAACCTGGTTGTACTGTTAAGATCATGTGAAGATCCTAGGAGAGACAGCGATTGATGGAATTCTGGGGAGATAGCCAGGTGTGCACCAAGCCTTCAGCAAAATACCTTTCCCCAGAGGACTAGCCAGTTACCCCAGGGCAGTAAATAACCTTGGATCCCTCCCTCGTGAAGGAGCAGCAATTTATTAGCACTTCAGTTGACTCATACTGTGTTTGGACTTGGCTTACTTGTCCAAACCTCTTCTGCAAACCATACCATTCATAGTCTTTCCACGGACCAGTACTGTTCCAGTGCCTATTAGGAACTAGGCTTCACAGCAGGAGGTGAGTGGTGGGCAAACAGAAAGAAGTTTCATCTGTATTTGCAGTGGCTTCCCATCACTGGCATTAACGCCTGAATGTAATGCACTTGAATCATCAGGAAAACATCTCCCTAACCCCAGTCCATGGAAAAAGTGTTTCCATGAAACTGATCCCTGGTGACAAAAAAGTTGGGGACTGTTGCTTTACAACATTCATTACAATTAAAGAACTTCTTTTTTGTCAAGTGAAGTATAGCAATGGGATATGCTTATACTATTCATTGGTTTTATCCTGAATCCCCTCACCCTTCACCCACCAAATGCCCTTCAACATATGTACGGTGAAGGTTTCAAATATCTTTATGCTGTTATACTTACAGATTTGCTATCCAAGTTCACTTCAGTTCAGTCTCAGTTGTGTCTGACTCTTTGCGAATCCACAGACTGCAGCATGCCAGGATTCCCTGTCCATCACCAACTCCCAAGCTTGCTCAAACTCATGTCCATCGAGTTCATGATGCCATCCAACCATCTCATCCTCTCTTGTCCCCTTCTTCTCCTGTCTTCAGTCTTTCTCGGGGTTTTTCCAATGAGTCAGTTCTTCACATCAGGTGGCCAAAGTATTGGAGCTTCACCTTCACTGTCAGTCCTTCCAGTGAATATTCAGGACTGATTTCCTTTAGGATCGACTGGTTGGATCTCCTTGGAGTATAAGGGTCTCTCAAGAATCTTTTCCAACGCCACAGTTCAAAAGCATTGATTCTTCAACTCTCAGCTTTCTTTATGGTCCAACTTTCACATCCATACATGACTACTGGAAAAACCATAGCTTTGACTACTTAGACCTTTGTGGGCAAACTAATGTCTCTGCTTTTTAATACGCTATCTAGATTGGTGATAGCTTTTCTTCAAAAGAGCAAGCGTCTTTTAATTTCATGGCTGCAGTCACCATCTGCAGTGATTTTGGAGCCCAAGAAAATAAAGTCTGTCACTGTTTCCATTGTTTCCCCATCTATTTACCATGAGTGATGTGACTGTCTGCCATGATCTTAGTTTTCTGAATCTTGCATTTTAAGTCATCCTTTTCACTATCCTCTTTCACTTTCATCAAGAGGCTCTTTAGTTCCTCTTCACTTTCTGCCATAAGGGTGATGTCATCTGCATATCTGAGGTTATTGATATCCCTCCCTGCAATCTTGATTCCAGCTTGTGCTTCATCCAGCCTGGACTTTTGCATGATGTACTCTGCATAGAAGTTAAATAAACAGGGTGACAATACACAGCCTTGATGTACTCCTTTCCCAGTTGGGAACCAGTCCATTGTTCCATGTCCCATTCTAACTGTTGCTCCTTGATCTGTATACAGATTTCTCTGGAGGCAGGTGAGGTGTTCTGGTATTCCCATCTGTTTAAGAATTTTCCACAGTTTGTTGTGATCCACACAGTCAAAGGCTTTAGTGTAGTCAATGAAGAAGAAGTAGATGTTTTTCTGGAACTCTCTTGCTTTTTATGATGATCCGACGGATGTTGGCAATTTGATCTCTTGTTCCTCAGACTTTTCTAAATCCAGCTTGAACATCTGGAAGTTCATGGTTCATGTACTCTTGAAGTCTGGCTTGGAGGATGTTGAGTATTACTTTGCTAGTGTGTGAGATGAGTGCAATTGTGCAGTAGTTTGAACATTCTTTGGCATTGCCTTTCTTTGGGATTGGACTGAAAACTGACCCTGTTCCAATCCTGTGGCCACTGCTGAGTTTTCCAAATTTGCCAACATATTGAGTGCAGCACTTTCACAGCATCATCTTTTAGGATTTGAAAGAGCTCAACTGGAATTCCATCACCTCCACTAGCTTTGTTTGTGGTGATGCTTCTTATTCCCCACTTGGCTTCACATTCCAGGATGTCTGGCTTTAGGTGAGTAATCACACCATCGTGGTTATCTGGGTCGTGAAGATCATTTAAAATCGCTCTTCTGTGTGTTCTTGCCACCTCTCCTTAAAATCTTGTGCTTCTGTTAGTTCCATACCATTTCTGTCCTTTATTGTGCCCATCTTTGCATGAAATGTTCCCTTGGTATCTGTAATTTTCTTGACGAGAACTCTAGTCTTTCCCATTCTATTGTTTTTCTCTTTTTCTTTGCACTGACCCCTGAGGAAGGCTTTTTTATCTCTCCTTGCTATTCTTTGGAGCTCTGCAGTCAGATGGGTATATCTTTCCTTTTCTCCATTGCCTTTCACTTCTCTTCTTTTCTCAGCTATTTGTAAGGCCTCCTCAGACAACCATTTTGCCTTTTTGCATTTCTTTTTCTTGGGAATGGTCTTGATCAGTGCCTCCTGTACAATGTCATGAACCCTATCCATAGTTTTTCAGGCACTCTGTCTATTAGATCTAATCCCTTGAATCTATTTGTCCCTTCCACTGTATAAGTGTAAGGGATTTGATATAGGTCTTACCTGAATGGTCGAGTTGTTTCCCTTTGCAATGAGAAGTTCATGATCTGGGCCCCAGTCAGCTCCCGGTCTTGTTTTTGCTGACTGTATAGAGCTTCTCCATCTTTGGCTGCAAAGAATATAATCAATCTGATTTTGGTATTGACCATCTGGTGATGTCCATGTGTAGAGTTTTCTCTTGTGTTGCTGGAAGAGGGTGTTTGCTGTGACCAGTGTGTTCTCTTGGCAAAACTCAGTTAGCCTTTGCCCTGCTTCAGTTTGTACTCCCAGGCCAAATTTGCCTGTTACTCCAGGTATCTCTTGACTTCCTATTTTTGCATTCCAGTCCCCTAAAATGTAAAGGAAATCTTTTTTGGGTGTTAGTTCTAGAAGGTCTTGTAGGCCTTCAAAGAACTGTTCAACTTCACCTCTTCAGCATTACTGTTTTGGGCATAGACTTGGATTACTATGATCTTGAAAGGTTTGCCTTGGAAACCAACAGAGATCATACTATCGTTTTTGAGATAGCACCCAAGTACTGCATTTCTGATTCTTTTGTTGACTATGTGGGCTACTCCATTTCTTCTAACGTATTCTTGCCCACAGTAGTAGACATAATGGTCATCTGAGCTAAATTCACCCATTCCAGTTCATTTTATACCACTGATTCCTAAAATGTTGATGTTCACTCTTGCTATCTCCTGCTTGACCACTTCCAATTTGCCTTGATTCATGGACCTAACATTCCAGATTCCTATGCAGTATTGTTCTTTACAACATCAGACTTTACTTCACTCACCAGTCACATCCACAACTGGGGGTTAATTTTGCTTTGGCTCTGTCTCTTCATTCTTTCTGGAGTTATTTCTCTACTCATCTCCAGTAGCATATTGGGCACCTACCGACCTGGGGAGTTCATCTTTCAGTGTCATATCTTTTTACTTTTTCAAGCTGTTCATGGGGTTCTCAAGGTGAGAATACTGAAGTGGCTTCCCATTCCCTTCTCCAGTGGACCACATTTAGTCAGAACTCTCCACCGTGACCCCTCTGTCTTGGATGGCCCTACATGGCATGGCTCATAGTTTCATTGAGTTAGACAAGGCTGTGGTCCATGTGATTAGTTTGATTGGTTTTCTGTGACTGTGGTTTTCATTCTGTCTGACCTCTGAGGGGATAATGATAAGAGGTTTATGGAAGCTCCCTGATGGGATAGACTGACTGTTGGGGAAACTGGGTCTTGTTCTGATGGGCAGGGCCATGCTCATTAAATCTTTAATCCAGTTTTCTGTTGATGGGAGGGGTTGTGTTCCCTCCCTGTTGTTTGACCTGAGACCAAAATTGGTGGAGGTGATGAAGATAATGGGGACCTCCTTCAAAAGGCCCCATGCAGGCACTGCCTCACTCGGTGCCCCGACCCTGTAGCAGGCCACTGCTGACCCACACCTCCACTGGAGACTTCCGGACACTCACAGGCAAGTCTGGGCAGTCTCTTGTGGGGCCACTGCTCCTTTCTCCTGGGTCCTGGTGCACACAAGGTTTTGTTTGTGCCCTCCAAGAGTCTGTTTCCCAGTCCTGTGTAAGTTCTGGCGGCTCTGTGGTGGGGTTAATGGCGACCTCCTCCAAGAGGGCTTACGCCACAGCCAGGTGGGCTGCACCCAGAGCCCCTGCCCATGTGGTAGGCCACTGCTGACCCACACCACTGCAGGAGATGCTCAAACACTCAAACGCAGGTCTGGCCCAGTCTCTGTGGGGTCTCCTGGTGTGCACAAGGTTTTGTTTGGGCCTCCGAGCATCTCTGGCAGGTATGGAGTTTGATCCTAAATGCAATTTTGCTCCTCCTATCATCTTTCTGGGACTTCCCCTTTGCCTTTGGATGTGGGGTATCTTTTTTTCGTGGGATTCAACTTTCTCCTGTTGATGGTTGTTCAGCAGTGAGTTGTGATTTTGGAGTTCTTGCAGGAGAAGATCAGCACACATCCTTCTACTTTGCCATCTTGTAGGATATGCAAAGGATAACAAATAGTGTAGGAGTGAAATTAATTTGATCTTTATTATTTAGTGGTATGACTGGTTAGTAAGTAGTTATGTCCACTTCCAGTTGCCTTATTATTTTTCTCTTGTAGTTATGCTCTTAAAATGAGGTCTAAAATTCCAGCATTAGCTGAGTCAGTGTTTATTATTATTTTAAGGATTGTTTTAATGTGGTGTTCAACATGAGAATATTACATAAACCAGCATCAAGTGATTTTTGCTGACATTTATGAATGAGGTTAGTACTTTAATCAAATAAGGATATTAAGAGCTGGACTTAAAATCCCATTTAGATTCTGATTTTGTTTAGTATAATTTTTCAGGCCAAATAACTTCATGTATTTTTAAGGATTCTAAAGCAACAATCAGATATTAAAGTCGGAAACTTTTTCAAATGCCTTGTCAAAAGTCTTTAAGATTATTTATGGAAATATTTAGTAATGTCGTTTTAGGACTTTGGTAAATTTTGGATTGCTTTGATTACACTTAAAAAAGACTTAGTGTCAAAACACAACTCACTAAACATTTAAGCAAAAGCATACTTTGAGTAAGAGAGAGAACTTATATTACAATAGCTGAAAATTTTTTATGAGACGTCTTCTATAAAACACATAGATCATTCAAGGGCAACATCAGCAAGATAAAGACATACTATTACTATAAACACTTAAACGTTCTGATCTAAACGGTGTACACTCAGGATAAAATTAGAGTTGAAAGTTAAACAAAATATAGCAAGTAACTTAAAAATATGTCACCTAGAGGTTAACATAAGCTATTCCGAAATGAACCTATGAAATGCACAGAATGCGTAGAGCTAAAGGTGAATGTTGCAGGCATTAAAAAATTTTGTTTTGCTCCACTCGAGGGGAAAAAAAATACAGTTCAGGATAATCTTTTCCATAATAGGAAATAGAGCTTTAAGGGCAAAAGTGTAGTGAAGCTGATAGAGAAAACTTAGCACCTGTACCTTTTAATCTTCTGAGTTAACAATATATAGCCCAGCAAAAATGCTGCTTGAGCTTTGTCACTGACCAAATCAGGACAATTTTCCTGGCGTGGAAAGCATGGTAGTGAATGCTAAACACCTCAGCACTCCCAGAGCTGGGAGCCAGGAGCTCTTGACCCAAGCCCAGTGCTGCCAGTAACCATGGGAGTTTGGGTGAATAGTCACCTTCCTGAACCTTAGCTTCCTTATATGTGAGACAGGGACGATGACTGTGCCCTGACACCCTGAATTCTGAGAATCAAATAAAAACTCTGGCACACACTAGTGAAACAAATAAATGAATGATGATACATAAAGGCATTTTTGTACACTGTTGTCTAGTTCCTAAGTCATGTCTGACTCTTTGTGACCCCATGGACTGTAGCCCACCAGGCTGCTCTATCCATGGGACTTTTTAGGCAAGAATACTGGAATGGGTTGCCATTTCCTCCTCCAGGGAATCTTCACCATCCAGAGATCAAACCAGCATCTCCTCCACTGCAGGTAGATTCTTTACTGCTGAGCCACCAGTGAAACTCTTGGTAAAATAAAGACTTAATAATACCCATCTTTCCCATCTTATCGCTGTTGAATATAAGGGCATTTGAGGAAAGTAAGAACCACATATGGCTTTTGGATGCATGGGGGTAGAATCCATCCAGGTTCAGAGGTTTGGTAACCTGGGAGTTACAGACAATTCCAAAACAGAGACATGTGGGTGGGAGATGATTTGGGGGGTGCCCAGCATACAGGTTGAGTAAATCATGCTGGAGATGGTAGGGGCAGGCAAGCAGCAGGACTCTGGGGGAATTTGAACACTGATGTTTATCTCCCATTTCCAACAGACAGAGTGCAAAGTACTTTTGGTTACTTCTTGCTGAATTATTCTGAAGAAATAAAACAGCCTCTTTCCTTGGGGAGGAGGTAGTTTAGGAGTTCAATAAAATCAGATTCAGGCATGGAAGAGTTAAGGGGGACCCTTTTTTAGGGGCCCCTTGCCCCAGTGGAATAATCTCACTGTCCTACCTTTCAGTTCAAGAACAAGTGAGCCCTTCGGTGAGAGAAACCCCCCAAGTCACAGAAGTGGAAAAAGGGAATCAGAGTTCCTCTCTCTGGGATACTAGTGGAGTAGGTCTAGAGGTTGAGGGAGGAGGGATTTAATAAAGTTTCAATTATGTCCTACAGATGTAAGGGTTTGATAGTATCAGAAAATATTCTAATGTGCAAGAATCATTCCCTCTTTATTTTATGTGTTTCCTCTTTTAATTTTTAAAACTTATCTATTTATTTAAGTATAGCTCACCTACAGCAAATTTCAGGTGTACAGCTAAGTGATTTGGTTTTATATATATATATATATATATATAGGCTTCCATGATGGCTCAAATGGTAATGAATCTGTCTGCAATGCCAGAGGTCCAAGTTTGTTCCCTGGGTTGGGAAGATCTCCTAGAGAAGAGAATGGCACTGAACTCCAGTATTCTTGCACGTATCACAAAAAGTCAGACAGGACTGAGTGACTGAGCATGCAGCATATATATGTATATATATATTTTTTTCTGGAGTCTTTTCCATTATAGGTTATTACAAGATGTCAAACAGAGACTTCCCCAGTGGTTAAAACTCTAAGCTTCCAATGCAGAGGGTGGAGGTTTGATCTCTGATCAGGGAGCTATGATCCCACTGTGCCTAGTGGCCAGAAAACCAAAACCTAAGACATAAGCAACATTGTGACAAATTCAGTAAAGACTTAAAAAAAAGAAGTCCACACACAAAAAAGATATCAAACATAGTTTCCTGTGCTATACAGAAAACCCTTGTTGTCTGCCCATTTTATATATGATAATGTGTACATGTCAATCTCATACTCCGAATTGAGTCCCCCCACCACCTGATGTGAAGAGCTGACTCATTTGAAAAGACCCTGATGCTGGGAAAATTGAAGGCAGGAGAAGGGGATGACAGAGGATGAGATGTTTGGATGGCATCACCGACTCAATGGACATGAGTTTGGATAAACTCCGGGAGTTGGTGATGGACAGGGAGGCCTGGCGTGCTGCGGTCCAAGGCGTCCGAAAGATTCGGACACGACTGAGTGACTGAACTGAACTGAACTGAACCCCCAGCCAACCATTGGCTCCCTTGGGGCTTGTCTGGTGACTAGGATGGTAAAGAATCTGCCTGCAATGCTGGAGACCCAGGTTTGATCTCTGGGTTGGGAAGATCCCCTGGAGAAAGGAATGGTTACCCACTTTAGTACTCTTACCTGGAGAATTCCATAGACAGAGGAGCTCGGCACACTACTGTCCATGGGGTAGCAAAGAGTTGGACAGGACTGAGAGACTTTCACATGCACACACTCCATCTCTTGGTAACTATAAATTATTTTCTATGTCTGTGTGTCTGTCTCTGTTTTGTAAATAAGTTCATTTGTACTATTTTTCAGGTTCTACATCAGTATCAGTATCACTTCAGTCCCTCAGTCATGTTTGACTCTTTGCCACACCATGGACTGCAGCACGTCAAGCTTCCCTGTCCATCATTTAATTCTGGAACTTTCTCAAACTCATGTCCATCAAGTCTGTGATGCCACCCAACCATCTCATCCTCTGTCATCCCCTTCTCCTCCTGCCTTCAATCTTGCCCAGCATCAGGGTCTTTTCTAATGAATCAGGTCTTCACATCAGGCGGCCAAAGTATTGGAGCTTCAGCTTCAGCATCAGTCCATCCAATGAATATTCAGGACTGATTTCCTTTAGGATCAACTGGTTGGATCTCCTTGCAGTCCAAGGGACTCTCAAGAGTCCTCCAACACCACAGTTCAAAAGCATCAGTTCTTTGATTCTCAGTTTTCTTTATGGTCCAACTCTCACATCCATACATGACTACTGGAAAAACCATAGCTTTGACTACATGGGCCTTTGTTGGCAAAGTAATGTTTTTTAACATGCTGTCTAGGATGGTGATAGCTTTTCTCCCAAGGAGCAAATGTCTTTTAATTTCATGTCTGCAGTCACCATCTGCAGTGATTTTGGAGCCCAAGAAAATAAAGTCTGTCACTGTTTCCATTGTTTCCCCATCTATTTGCCATAAAGTGATGGGACAAGATACCATGGTCTTTGTTTTTTGAATGTTGAGTTTTAAGCCAACTTTTTCACTCTCCTCTTTCACTTTCATCAAGAGGCTCTTTAGTTCCTCTTCACTTTCTGCCATAAGTGTGGTGTCATCTGCATATCTGAGGTTATTGATATCCCTCCCTGCAATCTTGATTCCAGCTTGTGCTTCATCCTGGAATTTCACATGATGTACTCTGCATAGAAGTTAAATAAACAGGGTGACAATACACAGCCTTGATGTACTCCTTTCCCAATTGGGAACCAGTCCATTGTTCCATGTCCCATTCTAACTGTTGCTCCTTGATCTGTATACAGATTTCTCTGGAGGCAGGTGAGGTGTTCTGGTATTCCCATCTGTTTAAGAATTTTCCACAGTTTGTTGTGATCCACACAGTCAAAGGCTTTAGTGTAGTCAATGAAGAAGAAGTAGATGTTTTTCTGGAACTCTCTTGCTTTTTACGATGACCTGACGGATGTTGGCAATTTGATCTCTTGTTCCTCAGACTTTTCTAAATCCAGCTTGAACATCTGGAAGTTCATGGTTCATGTACTCTTGAAGCCTGGCTTGGAGGATGTTGAGTATTACTTTGCTAGTGTGTGAGATGAGTGCAATTGTGCAGTAGTTTGAACATTCTTTGGCATTGCCTTTCTTTGGGATTGGACTGAAAACTGACCCTGTTCCAATCCTGTGGCCACTGCTGAGTTTTCCAAATTTGCCAACATATTGAGTGCAGCACTTTCACAGCATCATCTTTTAGGATTTGAAAGAGCTCAACTGGAATTCCATCACCTCCACTAGCTTTGTTTGTGGTGATGCTTCCTATGGCCCACTTGACTTCACATTCCAGGATGTCTGGCTTTAGGTGAGTAATCACACCATCGTGGTTATCTGGGTCGTGAAGATCATTTAAAATCGCTCTTCTGTGTGTTCTTGCCACCTCTCCTTAAAATCTTGTGCTTCTGTTAGTTCCATACCATTTCTGTCCTTTATTGTGCCCATCTTTGCATGAAATGTTCCCTTGGTATCTGTAATTTTCTTGATGAGAACTCTAGTCTTTCCCATTCTATTGTTTTTCTCTTTTTCTTTGCACTGACCCCTGAGGAAGGCTTTTTTATCTCTCCTTGCTATTCTTTGGAGCTCTGCAGTCAGATGGGTATATCTTTCCTTTTCTCCATTGCCTTTCACTTCTCTTCTTTTCTCAGCTATTTGTAAGGCCTCCTCAGACAACCATTTTGCCTTTTTGCATTTCTTTTTCTTGGGAATGGTCTTGATCAGTGCCTTCTGTACAATGTCATGAACCCTATCCATAGTTTTTCAGGCACTCTGTCTATCAGATCTAATCCCTTGAATCTATTTGTCCCTTCCACTGTATAATTGTAAGGGATTTGATATAGGTCATACTTGAATGGTCGAATTGTTTCCCTTACTTTCTCCAATTTAAGTCTGAATTTTGCAATGAGGAGTTCATGATCTGGGCCCCAGTCAGCTCCCAGTCTTGTTTTTGCTGACTGTATAGAGCTTCTCCATCTTGGCTGCAAAGAATATAATCAATCTGGTTTTGGTGTTGACCATCTGGTGATGTCCATGTGTAGAGTCTTCTCTTGTGTTGTTGGAAGAGGGTGTTTGCTATGACCAGTGCATTCTCTTGGCAAAACTCAGTTAGCCTTTGCCCTGCTTCATTCTGTATTCCAAGGCCAAATTTGCCTGTTACTCCAAGTATCTCTTGATTTCCTACTTTTACATTTCAATCCCCTCAAATGAAAAGGACATTATTTTTTGGCGTTAGTTCTAGAAGGTCTTGCAGGTCATCACAGAGCTGTCCAACTTCAGCTTCTTCAGCCTTACAGTTTGCAGCCTAGACTTGGATTACTGTGAGGGGTTTGATTCTAAATGCGAATTTGCCCCCCCCTACTGTCTTGTTGTGGCTTCTCCTTTGCCCTTGGATGTGGGGTATATTTTTTGTTCCAGTCCAACATTTTTCTGTTGATGGTTGTTTGCAGCAACTTGCAATTTGGGAGTTCTCGCTGGAGAAGATGAACGCACATCCTTCTACTCTGCCATCTCTAATCGCCATATACTGTCCAGGTTCTACAAATAAGTGATATAATATTTGCCTTTTTCTGTCTGTCATTTGCACTTTCCCCTTTAAAACTGAAAGGAGAAGGCAGGTAAGCCAGTTGCCAGAGAGTGTTTCTGTCCGTCTGCAGGCACACACTCAGAGTCTAGCAGGAAAACAAAGCACACCTTTAGGTTTCGGCTAAGTCTTCCAATCACCACAGACCTGGTGGGCCATGGACCTTGGGACTTAATTCCTCTTTTCTTGGATTTGGATTCCCAGCACACCTGAGGCCTCTCCAGACCTTTGTGGTAATGTCTCATGTGCTCTCTCGGCAAACCTCTTCACTTTGGACTCTCCCTCTCATCATCATTTTTTTCATTACAGAGATGTAGGCTCTTTGTCTTTTTGTTCCCTCACATGTCCTTCCTGGATCCTATGGTATTTTCTTGGCTGACTTCAAATTTTGGTTTTGGCCAATTTTTTCTTTTTCTTTCTTTTTTTTGTTGTATCACTACCGGGAGAACAGGTGTGAGACAAATGACCAACTGACTCAGGGCTCCTGGCAGGTGAGATTTTCAGATTTTTTTCTTTTTGGATATGGACCGTTTAAAAAACTTTATTGAATTTGCTACAGTATTGTTTCCGTTTTGTTTTGTTTTGGCTTCAAGGTTTGTTGGAGTCGTATCTCCCTGACCAGGGATTGATCTTGCACCCCTTGCATTGGAAGGTGAAGTTTTAACCACTGGACAGTGAGAGAAGTCCTGATTTTCAGTTTTAAACCCAAGAAAGCTCAAGGCAAACCTCGACCAGTTGGTCACCCTAGAAGCTAGGAGCCAGGAGCCAGGCAAAGAGGAAATGCAGTGTTCCAAACTCAGCCTGGAATATTTATATAAAAACCAACCCTTTTACGCTAAAAAGCTTAACCTTCTCTTAGCATATTTCCTAGGACCTTCAAAGAAACTCTGTCTCTTTGTTTGCCTTGAGAAATATGTGTCTTAAAACCCTGTAATAAATCCATCTCAGCTTAAACCAGCTCGAGCAGATTTGATAATCACAACCGCATCCTCCCTGACAGTGCCACACGGCGTGTTTACACTGAAGAAACACATCACTCTACCCAAGCTAAGGATCACTTTTAGAGAACTTGTCTCTGAGGGATTTTTGGATTTTGGGGGTAGGGCCACAATTTCCCCTCTTCTTTATGCAGAGACATCCTAAACCCCCTTTGGAGAATCACCCCTTCCCCCACTCTTTGTCTGGGTAGGGCTGGGGAGAGAGGACTGCGGTTTTCCAGCCACAGTGATGATCCAGGGATTGGCATGTGACCTAACTCTGCTAATGAGGATTAACTCTTAAAAATTGGCTTGAGCCACTAAGATGCTTGTTGTGTTCTGTATCCAACCTTTGTTGTTGTTTAGTCACTAAGTTGAGTGCAGCTCTTTGCTACCCCATGGACTGTAGCCCACCAGGCTTCTCTGTCCACAGGATTTCCTAGGCAAGAATACTGGAGTGGGTTGCCATTTCCTCCTCTAGGGGATCTTCCTGATCCAGGGATTGAACCTGAATCTCCTGCATTAGCAGGCAAAGTATCTGACTGTAGGGACCACTTAAACTGAAGACTCGCCAGTGGATACAAATCTTACTTGAGAATGAAACCAGTGAAGAAGGCAGAGTTGTAGGGCAAAGATAGGAACTGCAGGCAGGCTTCTCATCTTCTTGGAATCTGCTCATGCCTGAAATGACTTTGTAGCTACCATTGTGACAATGCTGTCTAGTTTTCCCCAAGGGTTGGAGTTATGTTCATGTCACTAGGTACCTAAAGAGTACTGAATAACTCAACATGATACAATAAAATTTAAACAGATAAATTTGGGGGCATTATCACCATGAAATGATTCACCTCATTAAATACTTAGCTGGAATTGATTGTATAATTCAATTTAAAAATATTTCATGGGCGTATAAACTTGTGTTCCAACACACGCATGGTGCTTAAGGTGAAGGAAATTTGATAGACGGCTTTCTCTTATCCTGATGCTATTACTTAACTAGCACAGTGCCTTGAGAGTTACTTAACTTCTCTGCGAGGCATTTGCCTCATCCGATAAACATAGATACTAATAGTAACTAACTCTTATAGCAATTGTGTGTAGGTGATGAAACAGCTGGAACAGTGGTCTGGCACCTCAATGAGAGTTGGCTCATTGATAAGAAATAACTGTTCATCTATTCCTTTTTTTCTGTCACATTTATAATTAATTTAATATAACAGTTTTTAGGTGGTTTGGATAAGAACACACAGCATCACAAATATGTAAGCAAATATATAAAACACTTAAGCATAAAAAAGGTAGAAGCAGTAATGTAAGTAATAAATAGGCAGAGGAGAAAGACAGAAGAATTACAGTAGGCAAAGAGAAAGTATTTTTACATGTTCTGGTGATGGCAACTTTTTGGTCCTTGAAAAATTTTACTTATTATATCAATTTCCCATAAGAAGATAAATATGCATAACAGATTTTTCAGAGAGTCAATTTTAAAAAGTCTTTGTTAGAGTAAATACCACTGTTTGATAATAATAAGTAGTCACATAATAATAGTCTCATAAGCAGCACAAGATTTCACTGCCTTGCTTTCTAAAAGGAAACAAAAGGCTAGAATTGGGTCATATCTCCAACGTGAAATATAGGGTATTTCAATTAAGATTCAAGTTGACTTTTTAAAGTGTTGTTCAAGACAAATGCTACCCAATGTCAATTGCTTCCAGCTGCCGAATGAGTTTGTAAAGTTATAGGGCATTACAACAGCGCTGTCTGCAACACGTCTTAATTTCACTCTTAAAACGCAGAAGATAAATCACAGAGTGCATAAAAGTGTATCACAAGCACAATATGTGATAAATAAAGAATAACAATAATAATTAATAAAGTCTTTAGTCTCCTCTTCTCCCCTCTTTTTGTAGGAATATGCGTGGAACAAAATGTGTAAACTGTCAGATGCAAATTACCGATTACTTCCAATGCTAATTTTATCTTACACTTTTCCATTTTTTTTTAGTAGACAATTTTGCATATATTTAGTATGTGTTGACTGCTTTTTTTTTTTTCTACAGGTCATTTTTCTTGAAGAAAGAATGGGGACATTGTTGTATTTCAAACCAGGAATATTGTGACAGTTTAATTCATGCTATTCTTATTTTAGTGGAATCTCATTGAATCTTATGCATATGAGTGAGAAAAAAACCCAGTAAACTGTTCAGGGATCAAACATTACTCTTACTGCCTCATTCTGCAAATTCTTTAAGTCAAAATGAAAACTAAATGGCATTTGGAAACAAGTGTACACATAGGAAAGTATCTTTTAGAATCCGGTGGTCTAAGATTGGATTGGAAAGAAAGAAGGTTCCTCGCTGGCCAGGCGCTTATTCCCCATTTTTCATTTCTGTTTGTAATTCCTGTCATCTTTGTTTCTTATGCTTTGGCTAAAAAGGGAGAGTCATATTTATTGGAACTGGGTTTCAATAAACATTATGCATTATGGTGAACCAAAGAGTGATTTATTGATAATTTGTCACTTATATTTATGAAAATGTAGACCCCAGAGTTGTAGAGCTGGTAAATCATATTCTACAGCTTGAACGTGTTGGTTTCCCCACACCCCTATACCCCTCATTTATTGCCAAAAGCACACCGTCCAGGATGACTGCCTTATCCAACCCAAGTCCTGGTCATCACATCCTTACACAAAACAAGAAAGAGGAACAACTGTGAGAGCTTTCATTTTTTGCTTCAATATGTTTTCAATTTAATTCTCGAGTTGCAGAAATAATAAATTGATAAAAATGTAATTAGATGTGAGATTACAATTTAATGAGGCCAGAGAAGGGGCAGGAATGTGAATGGAATGGTAGAGCTCATGGATTTTTCTTTTTTTTTCAGTTTGTTTATTATGCTACAGCTGTAAAGAACTTTCACACAGTTTCCAGATGCAGGCAGCTGTTAGTCCTTCAGGGAAGGAAACACAGGTTCAGAGTTCACTTGGATCCACTTGTTCTGGACTAGTGATGTTTAAGATGACACTTGGCGGGGTTGCAGCCTCCAGCCGGACACGAGATTGTCGGGAGCGGCATTGCTCCTCTCATCTGGTACCCCCGGCCCAGCTACGTATGTCTTGCTAATATGTTTATCTCCAGTGGTGATGTCAGTAGAACTCAGCAAATCTAATATTCATGCTCAAAGGGATTTGCTAGTGTTCTTTCTTTATAATAGGTCCTATATCACTCTTGCAGCTGCTTCCTCCAGATATGTGGACGGCTTTTGTGTTTCATGTTCCCTCAGGCAGGACTTGGGCAAGGAACAAAGCCCCTACCTATCTGACTGCAACCTATTTTTCTGCGTTTGCTTTGTTTCATTTTTTATTTTTCATTCACAAAAATCTAATTCCACCGTTTGTTTTTTTTTTTCCCCCTACAGATGTGACTATAACCATTTCTTTTTCCATTTGGCCAGCTCTTTTGTACATAAAATATTTTCCTCAGGAAAATAACATATCATTTTCTTTTTCTGAGGAATCATTGAGAGAAATAAAAATTCCTAAACACAATTTAGGCAGAAAAATATTTCTTAAGTATAACACTCTAGGTCTAAGGAATTAAACTCATGAAACTGTATATATGTTCTACTATATAGTGGAAGTCTACAAAAATCATCTTGTATGAACTATTCTGCGTGTGTGTGCTAAGTTGCTCAGTTGTGTCTGACTCTTTGCGACCTCATGTACTGTAGCTCACCTGTCCATGGGATTCTCCAGACAAGAATATTGGAGTGGGTTGCCATGCCCTCCTCCAGGGGATCTTCCAGACCTAGGGATTGAATCTATATCTCTTACGTCTCCTGCCCTGGCAGGTGAGTTCTTTACCTCTAGCGCCACTTGGGAAGCCCTGTGAACTGTTCTATCATATCTCAGAATTTAATAATATGGTAATGAATCACTGTTTTTTAAGTTGACAGTGCTTTTTATGCTTCAGTGGCAAATATATAATGAAAAGATGGAGAAATAAGCATAATTAGCTGCAGATTTCTTTTACATTCCTGCAAATTTTTATTTCTTTAATGGAGAAATACTGATTGAATTTAAAGCCTGCAACTACAAGCATCAAGATAGTTGGATGCTTACTAAAGGAAAGATGGGGAACTTATGTTTAATCATGAATTTAAGGTAATTTATTCCCACACATCCTCACTGACATATGAGTAGGTACATGTGAAAACTATTTCTAAGCGAGTCTCATTTTCACTTATTTTTTAAGCCTGACAATGTTGTAGTAACCTTGGGGCTATTGTTGATATATAACTAATTTCATATAACTAAGTAATAATATAATTTCATATAACTTTCAAATTTTAAACAATGAAACACTGTATATTTTTGTTATGTCATAGGGCTTATTTTTATATCTTTTGAGAAACATAAATGTTGTTAATATAATAAGTGCTGATGTTGCCCCCGAAGCACTCTCTCTTTCAAAACCATCATAAACTGTGCTTCTTTCTGCTAGATTTGCAGTCAAGTATAGTCTCAAACTGTAGGTGAAAGACAAGGCCATTTTAATTGGTGTTAAGGACTAGTTAAAAAATATGTAGAGAGGGAGGTGGGAGGGGGGATCGGGATGGGGAATACATGTAAATCCATGGCTGATTCATGTCAGTGTATGACAAAATCCACTACAATATTGTAAAGTAATTAGCCTCCAACTAATAAAAATAAATTAAAAAAAAAGATATATGCAAAAAAAATATAGATGCTGTACGCAAACTTATACAGTGCTATATGTCAATTATATATTGATAAAACTGAAAGAAAGAAAATGGATAGATGCTACAAGTACTTGTTTTATAGTAGTTTGAGTAAAAGCTTAATTGTGTATGTACTGATCTTGAATGCAAAAATCTCATAATACAAATTCTCATACGATTTGGCCTTATAAAATTCTTTGTGTCCTCATTTTACAAATTGATATTTGAAGACAATATAAACTGACCTAGGTCATATCGCAGCCACAGATAAGAGTAATCTTATGCCAATTTTTTTTTGATATAAATTTATATAAGTTGAAAGTTAAGACTACCCACTTTAAAAACTTTCACATTTCAAGTAATAGTGCATGAAAGTATTTTTCAGATCTTCTGGTTTTATGTTCTATGTGATTAGAACTTATAAAAATAAGAGTTAAAAATATAACTTCAGATAGATATCGTTGGTTGTTTCTGATATTGTCCTTTATTAGCTTTCTTTCAAATGTATTCATGGTCAAACTCTTTTGGTTAAGATAAATTCAGGTGATAGTCCCTTTGATTTGAAAACCAATATGATGGTCCATTATTTGCAAATACTGTTAAAGTGGTGACTTTTCTTCCTTTTGAGAATTTCAGAATGAAACACATTGTTGAGTTCATGTATTTTTAAGGGATATCTTTTTTAATGTTGCACTTGTTGGTTTTCTTACCATTCTATGATTTAAAGCAGGTCCTGGTCCTCTTAGTTAGTTACTAGGGCTAATCAGATACTCTGTTACAGCAGGACTCAACTGTAGAAATTCAAAGATACAAGGGCTGTCACTTTCTTTCTTTCCTCGCAGACACTAAAGTCCGATATGCGTATATAGACACATGTACACAGTCTGTACTTTTCCTTAGAGCATGTGTGGAGGTAATGTTCATAATCATATTATCTGATCAGTTATTTCTAAGGGGTACATGGATGTTCTTGGATGACATAATTTGTTCTCCTAAACCAGCTTTTCTCATTGCACTTGGGTCCAAATAGTACATATGTCCATCTATGTGTGCACCCTGAAAACAACTCACTTCCTGTATTATGTTCCACTGAAGTTGCAGGGCAGTCTTGGAGAAATTCTTGAGAAAGAAGGAGTCACAATAATTAAACTTGATGTTAATAAAATTCAGACAATTACAGTGGAAGTAGCCCTTTAGAGGAGAGTTCCTAGATCTCCTACGACTTCAGATGAAAAGTGGTATAAGATCAGGTGTAGAGCCCAAGACCCTGGATCTTGAGAGCATTTGAACTTTTAGGGTCATCAGGTGAAAGTGTCAGACTTATCAGCCTTCTACCTCCACTTCCGACAGAAGTCACAGAAACAATGAATTGTCTTCATTTGGTCCATATCATCATCCCAGGGAACCTAGATTACGGTTCTTTAGTATTTATGCTATTAAGATAAGACATTTTGGGGACTTCTCTGGTGATCCAGTGGTTAAGACTCTGCCTTCCAATGCATGGGAGTGCTGGTTTGATCCCTGATCACGGAACTAAGATCCTACATGCCATGTGGTATGGCCAATAAAAAGAAAAAGGAAAAAAAAGATATTTTTTTCTTTTCAGATTCAGTTAACTCTTAACCACAAATTAACAACAGTAGCGAAAGTGGGCTTCCCTTGTGGCTCAGCTGGTAAAGAATCTGCCTGCAATGTGGGAGATCTGGGTTTGATCCTTGGGTTGAAAAGATCCCCTAGAGAAGGGAAAGGCTACCCATTCCAGTATTCTGGCCTGGAGAATTCCACAGACTGTATAGTCCATGGGGTCACAAAGAGTCAGACATGACTGAGTGACATTTTATTTTTTCCTTTTTAGATTCAATTAACACTTACCACAAATAAACAACAGTAGTAGTAGCAACAAATGTTTATTGTGCTTATTTGATCCAAAGGCATAGAACTGACAATATATTTGAGTGTGTGTGTGTGTGTGTGTGTGTGTGTGTGCATGTTCAGTTGTGTTTGACTCTCTGTAACCCCGTGGACTGTAGCCCCCTAGGCTCCTCTGTTTATGGGCTTTCCCAGGTAAGAATATTGAAGTGGGTTGCCATTTCCTCCTCCAGGGGATCTTTGTGACCCAGGGATTGAACCAGCATCTCCTGCATTGGACAGATGGATTCTTTACCACTAGCGCCGCCTGGGAAGCCCAATGTATGTTTAGTACTTCCAGTAATCTTCTGATGTGGGTGCTATTACTATTTTAATTCTACAGATGAGGAAACAGCAGATAGAGGTTAAAAATCTTGCCTGCATTCACAAAATTTCTGGTAGGAAGATTCCTCGATGGCCCTTGAGTTTCCACCCTCCTGTTACACACAATCTGTAGATGCCTACCCTTCAGTGGGAGCAGGACCATGCCAGGCTATCACTTTCAAAGTGAAAGTGAGGAGTGTGGCAGAAGAGATTCTGCCAATGTATTGAGGTCCCTGATCAGCTAATTGCAAGTAAATAAAAAAGGAAGTTTTCTTGTTTGAGTCTGACCTCAGGTGAGCCCAGAAGGGGTTGGACCCCTCCTGAAGGGAAGCAATGGACAGAGGGCCTATGGAGGCTGCTACAAAGCAGTGACTTGATGGAGCCTCTAGATGCTGAGATCAATCTCAGTCAAGAGCTAGCAAGCAAGAAAAGCCTCAGTCCAACAGCTGTAATGCTCAGACTACTGACTAAAAGAGGACTCTGAGCTCCAGGTGAGAACCCAGCACCAGCTGAGACTCTAACTTCAACCTGTGAGACCCTAAGCAGAAAGACCACACTTTTGACCTACAGAATGGTGAGATAAAAGGGGACTATTTTAGGGTGCCTACTTCGTGTGATTTGTTATGCTTGAGAGAAAATGAATACAGCTATTAACTTGCAAAGGCAAGATTCTAACTTGTCTGTTCAACACCAGAACCTCTGCACTTCTTCAGTGGACACATACTATTTTACTGCATGACACACTCATTCTCTGAACAGTCCCTGTGCTAAATCATCTTTGGCTCTGGGTTCAAGATTAAAAGAGGCAAAATACCTTGCAAATCCAATTTATTGGATTTTGAGTTCCTGGTCCAGGCTGATGTGATGGGAAGAGCAGGACTGAAGAACCTGTGGATATTCCCAGCCCTGGTGTCAACTGAATGATGCTCTCAGTCTTAACACCTTATGATAAAGTTTCTGCATTTGTAGAATCATGCACAAACATAGCTAATGTGATCACCAGCTTTGGTTTGTCAATGAACAATATTTTCAATTTTGTCACCCTGTGTTTCTTTATAAAATATGCGATTAGTCAGACCTGATTTTATCCCTACCAGACCAAATAAAGATAAGAGAGAAAGAGTTGAAATAAAGATAGCTGAAGTTCTGAATGTGCGACACCAGGACTCAGGTGTGTGGGGTCATGAGATAAAATTCAGTGTGGGTTTTAGGGCTCTGAGAGCGCTAGGAACTTGTGCTTTGCCTAGCCAGAAGTAGCAAGGGGACTTCCCTGGGGACTTCCCTGGTGGTCCAGTAACGGTTAAGAATCCAAGGGACTCGAGTCTGATCCCTGGTTAGGGAACTAAGATCCCACATGCTGTAGGGCAACTAAACCTATTACTGAGCCCCTTCACAACAATTAGAGAGAGGCCACAACAAAGATCCTGAGTGCTACAACTAAGATGATGCAGCCAAAAATAAGAATAAATGAATGAATAGAAGACAGGTCCTCTGAATCATATGGCAGAAGGCTAGGAGAGCAGGCATTTCTGCATCAAGGTGTTTATTTATTTATTTTTTCATTTATTTTTATTAGTTGGAGGCTAATTACTTTACAATATTGTAGTGGTTTTTGCCATACATTGACATGAATCAGCCCTGGATTTACATGTGTTCCCCATCCCGATTCCCCCTCCCGCCTCCCTCTCCATCCCATCCCTCTGGGTCTTCCCAGTGCACCAGCCCTGAGCACTTGTCTCATGCATCCAACCTGGGCTGGTGATCTGTTTCACCCTTGATAGTATACTTGTTTCAGTGCTGTTCTCTCAGAACATCCCACCCTCGCCTTCTCCCAAAGAAGTCCCAAAGTCTGTTCTGTACATCTGTGTCTCTTTTTCTGTTTTGCATATAGGGTTATTGTTACCATCTTTTTAAATTCCATATATATGTGTTAGTATACTGTATTGGTCTTTATCTTTCTGGCTTACTTCACTCTGTATAATGGGCTCCAGTTTCATCCATCTAGAACTGATTCAAATGAATTCTTTTTAACAGCTGAGTAATATTCCATGGTGTATATGTACCACAGCTTCCTTATCCATTCATCTGCTGATGGGCATCTAGGTTGCTTCCTGTCCTGGCTATTATAAACAGTGCTGTGATGAACACTGGGGTGCACGTGTCTCTTTCAGATCTGGTTTCCTCAGTGTGTATGCCCAGGAGTGGGATTTCTGGGTCATATGCAGTTCTATTTCCAGTTTTTTAAGAAATCTCCACACTGTTCTCCATAGTGGCTGTACTAGTTTGCATTCCCACCAACAGTGTAAGAGGGTTCCCTTTTCTCCACACCCTCTCCAGCATTTATTGCTTGTAGACTTTTGGATAGCAGCCATCCTGACTGGTGTGTAATAGTACCTCATTGAGGTTTTGATTTGCATTTCTCTGATAATGAGTGATGTTGAGCATCTTTTCATGTGTTTGTTAGCCATCTGTATGTCTTCTTTGGAGAAATGTCTGTTTAGATCTTTGGCCCATTTTTTGATTGGGTCATTTATTTTTCTGGAATTGAGCTGCAGGAGTTGCTTGTATATTTTTGAGATTAATCCTTTGTCTGTTGCTTCGTTTGCTATTATTTTCCCCTATTCTGAGGGCTGTCTTTTCACCTTGCTTATAGTTTCCTTTGTTGTGCAAAAGCTTTTAAGTTTCATTAGGTCCCATTTGTTTATTTTTGCTTTTACTTCAAATATTCTGGGAGGTGGGTCATAGAGGGTCTGCTGTGATTTATGTCGGAGAGTGTTTTGCCTATGTTCTCCTTTAGGAGTTTTATAGTTTCTGGTCTTACATTTAGATCTTTAACCCATTTTGAGTTTGTTTTTGTGTGTGGTGTTAGAAGGTGTTCTAGTTTCATTCTTTTACAAGTGGTTGACCAGTTTTCCCAGCACCACTTGTTAAAGAGGTTGTCTTTTTTCCATTGTATATCCTTGCCTCCTTTGTCAAAGATAAGGTGTCCATAGGTTCATGGATTTATCTCTGGGCTTTCTATTCTGTTCCATTGATCTATATTTCTGTCTTTGTGCCAGTACCATTCTGTCTTGCATCAAGGTGTTTAGACTGAGGTATCAGATGCAGATTTCCATATGCTCCAGTGAGATGTGAGAAAAACTTATGATTCTTACCTTTCTGAGAGACATCCCTGAGACAGATCTTGGGTGATATTGGGAGACTGGGCTGTAGTCTGTGTGAATCAGGAACTGGAAACCAGATGACAGTGAGGTGCTTTAGCAAGTATCAGCAAGAGCAGATGACACACAGGCACCAGATGCTCCCCGCCCTCCCCTACAAATGACACATCTCTGGCATTCCGGGGGCCCCTGGTGCTTAGACACAATTCTAGGAATTGAGTGAAAGGGAGAGACCTGAAAATAACAATGTATATAAATTACATATGTGTTTTATATATATATCATATAAGGCTACAATATATAAAAATATTATATATGATATATAATATTTATCTTTATTATAATAACTATATTTTAGGGTTATATGTAACAATAGAACTTTCTCCACCCAATGGGATGGGAGCTCAAAATAGAAATTATGTCTTGTGTAATGACAGTAAGGAAAATTATACTTCCTGAAAACCTAGATTTGGGACCTCTGTATGTGTAACTATACAATTTCATTAATAACAATGAATTGGTACCAGGACTGTCATATTAATCACCATCAACACCATGCATATTGGAAACTGGAACATACCAAGGCTGTGTGCTGTCCAAGGTCATGTAAAAAATTAGTGGCTAGCACCTCGCTAGGTTCTAGGATTTTATTTGGTTTTTGTTAGGGCTGGTGTTGAAATAATACTTTCCTCTCATATCCAGAAAACTTAAGGCTTGGACCTATTTTTGTCTCAGGTTTGCTGAATGTCATTCCTAGATTATTTGTCTTCTGATAGCACCGACTCTAGGGAAACCTGTGGATGAAAGGTGATGGATGAACACTTGGAATCTCAAAGCTTTGAGATGTGGTGACCTGAATATAAATGCCCATGACCTGATGCTTATAAAAACTGATGAACGTCAGGCAGAGTTCAGAGAGTCTTGGAGAAAAATGGTTTAAACATGTTTAACTTTAGTAGAGAAGTCAACCTGCAAAAATATACTAGTTCCTGAAGTCTTAGGCATTTCATGACTGGCTGGGAGCAGACATTCATTCCAACATCCATGTCCCAGAGTCTGGGATGTTAAAATACCATTTAGATCCTTGAAGTAAGCTGATATTTTCACCTCATAAAAATACCTCTGCGTGTTCACCTGAGGAAAAAAAAAAAAAGTGACATTTTCTGGTGACTTTTGTGAAGAACCAGTGCTCATTTTCAAAAGGAAGAAATGGAAAAGTCTTCATTTCCAGATGCTTGGAGATGGGAGGGAGAGAGGGAGGAAATTAATATCTATAATTCTTGTAACTGTTGTAATTCTTAAATCTGTTGTTTTTGGAAAAGTGTGAAACATTAGGTATACACGTAAGTGGGTGGGAACAGGCATGGTAACATTCTTTAACAATAACTTGAAAGTCATAAAAATATTTTTTTTGATTCTTATTCTGCCTGTGGAATATCAGAATGCAAAGATTTCAGCAAGACTTGGATTCATTCTCAAGTATCAATGAACTACCGTGAACTTTCTCTCTGTCCGTTCTCTGATTTTAAACCCAGTGTAAGCTGTCAGCTTTAAAACCTGTGTATGGGACATCCTTCTTTTGTCACTGCTGGAAGTTACCCAAGCGCTGACACCTAATTTGCAGTTTTTCTCCTCTGTTGAAATTAATATTTGAAACCTGAAAAAACTGCATTAGCACCGAATACTGGGAACATTTTACAGCTCTTCAGCTGTTCTGTAGTGCCAGCTTGTTTTCCATCTCCTCCATGTCTCAGGATGCTAAGTGCCCAAGACTGCCCGTAGAGGTTTCACCATAATCCACCTTTATCCATTAACAGACACTCAATCACTAAAGTGCTTACTAGACTAAACATATTTATCCAACCGAATCACACTTTACAATGCAAATCTGCCAATCAGACCCGAGCTATTAACAAGAAACTGCTTTAAGGGGATTTTGGTGTTTGTGCTGTGAAGAGCTTGCTTACCTCCAACAAACCACTAAACCAAATTAACATAGCTGTATCCTCATAAAAGAAACCAGATATCCTGTTGTGAAAACGGAGAGCTTGGTGGGACAGACCTCCTTTGATGGCTCCCAGTGTGGCAGACAGGGCTTCAGACTTCCAATCTGGCCACCATCGAGTCATTACGAACCTCCACCCACTCAGCTTTCGATCACTTTAAAAGCAAAATAAAAATGTGGTGTTGGGGTAACTCAGTAAGTCGTCAATGTACTCAGTTACTATTATAATTGCCATAAGTGCTGTGATTATTGAATAAGGGTCCTTAATTCTAATTGCTCCTTCAACCAAGATCATGTTATAAAAGTGCTTGCCTTAGCCAAAAAAGAAAATCCAAGAGACACAAATGTGGTAGTAATAATAATTCTTTTTATTGGCCTGGCAGAGAGGAAGAGAACAGAGCTTTAAAAACTTCAAAGTTCTGACCAAAAAAAAAAAATCAGAATTGGAGGGACTCATATTCTTTGCTTCATTATTAGAGCAATACTGACTAAGTGCCATCACCACAAACTAAGTGTTTGACAACATTTTCTTTTTCTTGCCTGCAGGAAAGTTACGCCAACCATGTTGCCACACTAATTTTACTTTAAGATTTCTGTCACAAACTACATAACACAGCCTAGAATCTCCTCACTCAGAACTCTTAATCGCCCCAGACTTATTGGTATTACACCCCCTTTAAATACCAATATTTTAAGGCAGCTTTGACAGTTGGTAGGGTTTGAGGTAATTTTTTTCCCCCACTTAGCTTGCAAGAGAAGAAAAGTAGAATTTACTCCGAGTAAGCTACAGACACAGAGTAAATAGGAATTCAAAAAATAATAGGCCGTTATAGTGCACAGAAAAACAGCACTACTGTATCTCAACTCCACACCTCTGGTACTAAAATGAAATATGAATTTCCAGTCTCTCCTGTTTATCAAAAATAATGAGCACTTTCTTATTTTAGTTGACTTTATAGGCACTTCTGGGGAAAATATTATGTGTGGCTAGAGTGAACTTCATCTTGGAGGCCGCTCTTCACTCCAGAATGATTTCCAAAGTGAATAAACCACAATGTGCATTTTCCCAACGATCAGCCGAAGAAAGACTCCAAGCCAAAATAAAAAT
Organism: Cervus canadensis; assembly: GCF_019320065.1. NCBI lineage: Eukaryota > Metazoa > Chordata > Mammalia > Artiodactyla > Cervidae > Cervus > Cervus canadensis. The sequence continues at coordinate 5,349,960 of NC_057399.1, read as the reverse complement.
TAAATTGTCATGCAGCGAAATGTCAGCAGTTTGCTACAAATAGTTTAGAAACACGGGTATGTTCCTGAAATAGAAATAATAAATATAAATTCTTTTTTCTATATATACTTTATCTCTGTCTAGCCCTCTTATCTCTCATGGTGTAAGAATGAACTACAAAAGAGTTGCTAGATGAATCATGGCATAGTTTGGGGTCAGATTTTTGCTGTAAAATGTGTGTACAAATAGTCTTGATGGCCTACTTAGTTAGAAAAGTAAGAACAAACACTAATGTTTCTGTACATGTGTTAAGAAGTGCAATTCTTTTGATGTTTGAAATAATAATAGATTATCCTATAGTTATGTAACTATCCCATTTATGTCAATGTGCACCAACTCATGTTCTCATTATCAGACTTATGTTTATGATAATAATCTGGGACTTAAACATGAACATGATAAATGTTATGTTTAGAGGCAAACATGGAGTAGCAAAAGTACTGAGTAAAATCATATTGAAGAACAATAGTGGAGAGTTTAACTTTTTGCCTTAAAACCATTTGTTTTTCTAGTTTAGCTATCAGAGGGTAGACAGCATTTATAAGCATAATTACAGTGTTGCCATTTTTTTTTCCCATGATGGCTTTTTCATTTCAGTTTTTTGATGGGAATATTAACCATTCACTATTTCATGTTGGATTTTGAAACTCTTTTTTTTTTTTGGCAACAATATGTGTCCATCATCCAATAAAAGTATGGATAATACTTTTATTATCCATACTAGTAGAGTGGAGAAATAAAACCTAAGTAGGTTCTGTTAAGGAATGGAAGTTTCTGAATGTTCTACTGCTTGTTAGTTGTCAATTTGTAGCCTGTCATAGACACCGTCTATACATAATTAGTGTTTGTATAACTACAAAATTAGCAAAACAAAGAAAAAACACTCAACCCCTACCCCCCCCCAAAAAAAACAGATCTAGAAATGCAATCAGGAATGAGCACAGAGTGAATGTTGTCTGTTTCTTCTTTCCCTGACAAGTGGCACGTGAATACTGCTTCTGACCCTTACAGACCACTACAGTTGAGTATTTTTTTTAACCTTTTAGAGGCCATTAGATGATAACAGGCATCCTCATTTGAGGTGAAAACATAGAAGAGAAGAAAATTCTACTGTCACCAGATTAATTTTTATATTAAGATTTTATCCTTATTTTAAACAAACTTTGGAGCCTTATTTAAACAAACTTGGACAGCAAGGAGATCAAATCAGTCAATCCTAAAGGAAATCAACCCTGAATATTCATTGGAAGGACTAACGATGAAGCTGAAGCTCCAATACTTTAGCCACCTGATGTGAAGAGCTGACTCATTAGAAAAGACCCTGATGCTGGGAAAGATTGAAGGCAGGAGGAGAAGGGGACGACAGAGGATGAGATGGTTGGATGGTATCACCGACTCGATGGACATGAGTTTGAGCAAGCTCTGGGAGATGGTGAAGGACAGGGAAGCCTGGCGTGCTGCAGTCCATGGGGTCACAGAGAGTCGGACATGACTGAGTGACTGAACAACAATAGCAGAGTGTGCCCATCACAGCTGGCCTTGGTCATGAGAAAATGTCTTTGTAGAACCTGGACCGGCAGCGATGTGGATTTTTTGTTTGGACATGACCCAAGCAATTCTAATGATGGGTCAAGTGACAGAAATCTCAGAAGAAGGCTGAGGTTAGGTTCATCAAGCAAGCAGCTGTTCAGGATTCTCTGATGACTGAGAAGCTATGCTAAGGTCAAAGAAACCATGGGCTTTTGTTTCAAAGACAGTCACAAGCAAATTGGAATCCCAGCACAGTGAGCATTTCTCCCAGTTGCCTAGGGTTTATCTTTTCTTGGAAGAACTTTGTTGTTGATGTTCAGTTGCTAAAGGGTTTTTCATTCATTTTCTCTTGGAGAAATAGTGCTTCTATCAGTGTAGATATTGATTTTGAAGAAATTCTGCAAATATACGGCAGGTAAATTACTTGTAATAGATTTCACAATTGATAATGATAATAATTATATGGATGTTAAGAATTTTTCAAAAAGATTGGATCACTGAAAATGGAGGGCCTCCTGCTTTTACTATAGATTTTATCTTCTATGATCACCCAAGGCACTGACATTAAATAAAATAAAACATTTAATTCTTTAGTTGGACTAGACATATTTCAAGTGCTCAAAAGCCACGTCTGGCCAGAAGTTAATGTTTGGATAATGCAGATATAGAATATTTCCTTTATTACAGAAAGTGCCACTGGCCAGCGCTGGAGGGGAGAAAATCTGAAATATTACTGCCACAGTTTCGTTCTTTATCTCCTGTGTAAACACAAAACATCTGTTAAGAGGATATTTATAGTAACACCATGGCTAATATATTACTAATTCCACTTCTCACTGACTGGTTGACTGACCAATTGAATGAATTTTTCTGATTTTAATGTAATATGAGATGAACAATGAAAATAAAGGTTTATTCTACTGATTGGAGTTTAATGAGTGTTCTTCACATGAAAATTAAAATACTAATGATATGATCATTCTTGTCTTAATCTTAGCCTACAGATTTGAACCCTATCTCTAAGGAAGAAAACCCAGTTAATTGTGCATCAAAATATTTGCTGTTTGTTTGCCTTAGCATTTATTTCTTTGGTGCTTAAAACTAATTTGTGGAGACACCATCATAAATATTTATGTATATTCAGTGCATTTGAAGTGTGTCTTAAACATTTTAGAATTAATCCTGAATGCCCTAGTGTACTCATAGAAGAAACCCTGAGGACAAAGTTAATTTGGAGTTTTCACAATGAGTTAGACAAGGGAATCAGTTCATTTTTTTAAATGGACTAATCTTTAAGTCCTTAATCTCAGCCTTTTCCTGTGTTTAGTTTTGAAATCCAGTTTTGCTGAAAGTTGTGGAATAATGACTTACACTAAGGAAGTGAGTCAGTGTCCCCGTGAAATAAAGGGATTAAATTCTGGGGACAATAATGCCCAGTAGGGTTCTATGTGGTAGGCATGGGTGGTGAGGCAGAGAAACTAAGAGGGTTGTTCTGGAGGAAACCGGTATGGATTCTGGAAATCCCTCCCAAATATTCTTAAGTTTTTTTTTTTTTTTTTTTTTTTAATGTGGATGATTTTTAAAATCTTTATTGAATTTGCTATAATTTTGCTTCTGTTTTATGTTTTGGTTTTTTTTGCCTCAATGCATTTGGGATCTTAGCTCCCTGACTAGGGATTGAACTCACAATCCCTGCATTGGAAGGCAAAGTCTTAACCACTGGACCACCAGCAAAGTCCCTCTAAATAATCTTAAATTGAAGGTGATTCCTTCAGATAGTTAAAAAAATGAGATGTACTTTTTCAGTGACATAGGAATCCATATGTAAGTGGATACCAAATCCATATGTAAGTAGATACCTATGTTTATCCTTCTCCTTAGGCAGGTAGAGGATTTTTATTTATAAAGAAGATTTTGTAAAGTGCCATACCTATATCTAAGTCAGATCTTTTTTTTAAAGGAACAGCTTTGTTGTTCCTCTGAGTGAGTGATGAATAAAGTTTTCATTTTTTGGATTAAAAAAACTTGCATCACCTTGGATTTTTAAAACATATATTCAAAATATGGGACACAGCATTTAAATTGGTGTCATTGTTTCAAGTAGCTTCTCCATACAGATCAAAGAAGTCTAGCCATATTTTCCAATGGTACCCATTCTTAAAACCTTTTTCTAATAATGTCTGTTATTCTTCCCTTTCTAAGACCAAGAGGATAAAAATGAGGATTTGGCAAAAGTGAACTGTCCAAGTTTCCTCTCAAACCTAGAGTTTTATAGAAGGAAAAGAAAAGCAGGATCATTATATTTATGCTTTTGGCTTCCTGATTTTGTGAGTGAAGTTATTTTTCTTACCTTCAGTAACTATTCTCTTTATATTTCAGCAGCAGTTGATACTGTAGTATGCAACCACTACCTTCAAAGTGATTTTTATGAAATTTTGTAGATTGATTCTTCAAAAGCAGTATGAGAAGATTGCTTACTCTACATTTCCTCTGAAATACTCCTAAAGGTTTAGAATAAAATTAAAGCCTCATCAGAGGAATTAATATTTGACTATGTGGGGTATCCCTAGAAATTCTTAATAGTATTTTAATAGTGAAAATTATGTGTATTCTTAATAAACAGATATTTCTTAAATAACTTTTTCCTAAAATGATGTTTTTATATCTTTTGTTCTAATGCTTAAACCTCTGTGCCTTAACCAATGCATTTGTGGAAGATTTAATGGTAAAAATCATGCCTTTGGACCTGCACTGATCCTGAGAAATTGGTATATTATTTTTATTTCTTGGATCTATTAATCTCTACTCTTGTATTTGACCCTTTGGAATAAAATGAAAAGTGCATTTACTGAAAAAGGTACTTCATACATATTCTGTATATTAGGTGCCCTTCAAAATCATTTTATTTTTATTTATGTGCTTTTTTGCTTGTTTATTTTTATTTGTTTTTATTTAATTTTTTTTATTTGCTTATTTATTTATTTATTTGCTACTAAATATGTGTAGTTTTTATTTTATGGTAAACTACAATCAAAATATCCTTGAAAGATGTACTCTATTTTTTTTTTTTTTTTTGGTGGAGGGCAATCTGAGATGCTAAAAATGATCAAGCGTTGTTACATTTTAGTCTTATTATCTCATTTAATTCTCATGTGAACTTTGCTATTATTAACCCATTTTACAGACAAATTAAAGCTTAAAGAGGTTATTATCTGGCCCAAAATGCTCAGCTAAAAAGTGCCAATGTTGAGAGACAAAGTCAGAGTGTCAGATTTTAGAGCCTTTAGTCTGAACCACTGTATCATTGAGATCAGAGCTTCCTCCTTAGACAAAAAGGGAAAAAGAGACTTAGAAAAATTAAGTAACTAGTCCAAAGCAGAGTACATGATGGAAGAGAGTCATCCATCTGACTGAGTCAGTCTAAGTCCAAACCCAGCTGGTTTTGCTGTCTCACACCTGGATGAGCAAACCAGATGTAGTTGAGAAAGGATTCTAGACCATCAGAAGTGAGTAGGACAGGAGCAACGTAGGGAAAGACTGCCTGGAGGACTGATGTTTACTTCACTATGTACATCTAAGTCGGCCAGCAGGATTAGAGGTCAGTTGGTGTCTATGATGCCTTTCTTTATAGTGATGCTGAGAACACTCCAGAAGCAAGCATCCTTTCCGCTCCTGCCAGGCTTCTATTTTCACTTAAGCAGGAAGCCAGTGATGTCCAGAAGAATGTTTGGGGCCCATCATTGCTGTTGCAATGTTTGCTTGAGTGAATCTGGAGTCTTGTGTTCTATTTGACATGAGGGAAATTTTGGAGGTGGGCTTGGCTTGACTGTATCCTTGGAGAACTTGAACTATGATGGCGCTAACGGTGAAGAACTCACCTGCCAATGCAGGAGATTTAAGAGATACAGGTTTGATCCCTGGGTTGGGAAGATCCGATGGAGAAGGGCATGGCAACCCACTCCAGTATTCTTGCCTGGAGAATCTCATGGACAGAGGAGCCTGGTAGGCTACAGTCCATAGGGTTGCAAAGTGTCAGACACCACTGAAGCAACTTAGCACACACGCATGCATTACTGTTGCAATGTTTGCTTGAGTGAATCTGGGGTCTCATATTCCACTTGACACGAGGGACATTTTGGAGGTGGGTTTGGTTTGGCTATATCCTTGGAGAGTTTGAGTTATCACTCAGGGTACCCAGTGCCCCCCATTTCCCCCACAACCAGGAAGCTGGATCTGCTGACGGAAACATAAGCTTCTGAAAAATGTGTGACAAAAAGTGACATTTGAAAGGAAAACTCCTTTTTGTTGGAGTATAGATACCTACAATTCTCCAATCTGCTGGAAATTTTAAGGAAGGCTACTTTAACTTCCAGGCTAATTGTTCATTAGTCAAAACTGAAAACTAAAGAGTGACACATGTCAAATTTTACAATAAAATGATGACCACATACTTTGCGGGTGAGAGAGACTTGTGGTAATTTTACAAATTCAGTGGTTCATGTGGCTGATTTCTGACAAGCAGGTTTTACAATTTGGATAGCTGTTCTCATATTCTTCATTCTTGGGATAAAGAACAAAGGAGACTGTGCAATAGGGACTCAGGAGAAGGTCCTGAGAAGAGAAAAACGTGGGGAGTAGCAGTAGTGTAGAGAAGGGGCAATCTTTACAGTGGATAGAGGTATAGACCTAATTCCAGAAAAATGAAGGAGAAACTTTGGGTATCCCAAACGGAATATGTATCTTTTGGCTTTGCTATTTTTTTCACTTTTCAGTAACAGAGATTAGGAAAAGACAGCCATTTTTGAATATTACTATTCTAAACATAAACATACTATTTTATAAATCCTTAAAACCCTCTCAATGCTTGGGAACTGTCTTACAAGGTACTTCTTATATGGAATTAAGAAATATTTCTTAAGTATTGCCAACTTTATGGAGAACAATGTCTTGGTTTTTGTGGGGATTAGTGAAAAAATAGGACCCCCTGCTGTGGGTCTTCCCTGGTGGCACAGTGGTAAAGAACCTGCCTGCCAATGCGGAAGACATGAGTTCAGTCTCTGGGCTGAGAAGATTCCCTGGAGAAGGAAATGGCAACCCACTCCAGTACTCTTGCCTGAGAAATCCCATGGGCAGAGGAGCCTGGTGAGCTACAGTCCATGGGGTCGCACATGACTGAGTGACTAAATAATACAACAATCCTTGCCATAGCAGGCTTGTAAGGCAGTGGAGAGGGGAAACTCTCAAAGGTAAAGCAAATAGAGGATGCAGAAATGCAAGATAGCTTATTTTAATGGTACAGACAGTAAATACCAGGAAGTCTAGAGGAGAAGGCAGTTTCCCTGGAGGAAATGGGACTGAAGGTCAGTATTGATGGAAGGATGAAGGTTGCAAAAGAAACTGGACAAAGAGAGGCCTTTGAGGTAGAGGAGTTAGAGGAGCTGTAGATGAGGGCTTGGAGACTCTAAGAGCATGCCGCATTCTTGGGAAAGCTCTTGGTGTAGTTGGAATAAAGTAGTGAAGACTGGAGGGTCTAAGATTGTATAAGAATGAGGCACCCTGTTATGGTCAGCATTTGTGTATGAATTCCTTGAGGGATCATGGAAACCACCAGTGGTTCAGAAGGTGATTAAAGAACAGGGGAAAGGTCTCTTTTCACCCAGGGGCTCACTTAAGCTAATTTTTCATCATTAAAGTAAATAGTCAGGGACTTCCCTGGCTATCCAGTGACTAAGACTTTGACTTCCAACGCAGGCAGTGTGAGTTCAATCCTCCCTCAGAGAGCTAAGATCTCTTGTAGCCTCAGGGCCAAAAAACCAAAGCATAAAACAGAAGCAATGTTGTAACAAACTCATTAAAAATGGTCCACATAAAAAAAATCTTAAAAAAAAAGAAAGTGAATAGTTAACACTTCAACACTTTCTTTAACTAAAGGTGAGTGAATTGCCATTATAACTCTGCCATTCATGTTTAAATGAAGCACAATACTTTAAAAATTTTTCTAGTTAAAAAGTTTCTCTGGTTTGCAAACTTGGGTCGTTCTACTTTTCTCTTAGATCCTCCCTCCTTATTAGTTTGTATAAATATTGATTCACCCTAGAAGTGAGTTATGGGTAGGAGGGATCTTTCTCCTCTTTTGTGCTATAGAACACAGCATTCCAGAAAAACCTCATTTCCGCTGATGAATGGCTATTGGCATACAGAAATCTGGCATGTGGTTGAGGAGAAGGGATACAGCTGACATGAGACAAGCTTGAGAAGGAAACCATAATCCCCCTTCAAATTCACTGCTTATTAGAGGAGCTAAAATGATTAAGCAGCTGGAGGTTTTGATGTATGAGGAAAGATTAAAAGAATTACATGTGTGTAGGTTGGCCAAAGAGCTAAGGAGTATGTGCATGTGTGTGGGGTGGGGGCCTGATAGCTGTTTGCAGATAATTGAACGTATAAGCCCTGAGGAAGGAGAGGGATTGTGGAGGTGGTCTTTAGGGGATTATCGAAGGGTAATGAATGAACTGAAGAAAAGGGGGAAAAAATGGCTTCATTGGGAGAAACTTTCCTAATGGGTGAGACTTAAGAGGCCATAAAAAAATCTCCCACAAGGGGTGGTGAAATTCCCATTCCTTGAGTCATCTGGAGGAGGCCTGTAAAGTATTGGAAGTGCACCATCTTGCCCTGTGGGGGAACAGGCTTGGTAGTAAGCAAGACCCATCCTTTGTCTTGATGTTTTACAGCTCAATTTCGAGGGTGAATCCATTGGTAAACAGTAAATTTGGAAACTCCCCAGGAACGGAGTCTGTCTCATCTCACTGATAATTTTCTCTGAGTAAGAAAGACAAGGCCCACACCTCTTTCTCCTCTGATTTCCACACAGTGTCCTTGACATTATATCATTTCTTAAGGGACCAGTGGAAGGGCAATTGCAAGATGGAAAGGGTAGGCAGTGTCTCATCCAGCAAATGGCAATATGAACCCACTCTCGCTGCATAGCAATCTCTTTCCCTGAATGTGCCTGCCATCTGTTTCAATAGCAGGATTCTATCGTGTTCCTGATGGTTCTTCGGTGTCAATTAGTGTTTGGACTGCGCTACTCTCGGAAATAAAATTGATCAAAGCTACCTTGTCTCCAGTGTCATGATGAGGCGGAAGTTCTTTCTGGTTTGATAATAAAATCAGAGTTTGTCTATTTTTTTAATTTGCAGAAACTGATAGAGGTAAGATCTCAGAGCTCTTCATTTCAATGTAAATGGAACAGAAGGACAGAAATTCCATGACCTTGTAGGATCATATCCTTCAAGCTCACAGTTTCTCTCTTTTTAGTTTTTTCCCCATGGAAGGAATAATAAATGATTCTCACCCAAAGATTTATATGCAGCTTTTTCTTCATGGTGTTATGTAGACAATTAATTGCTAAAAATCACCTACATACTAATAGTAGGTTGAAAATTATGTCTTTATGATAAATTGTCACAGCAGCAAAATTCATGGTTTTGAAAAATATATACTTATATGAGAAAATGCACATGATATGTTGGAAGAAATAAGTAAGACATACAAACACAGTGGCATCTTAAGTGTATTTAGATAAGAAGGTGGATGGATAAATGGATAGATATTTATATCAGCTTTCTTATCTCTGAATGATGGGAATATGAATGATATTAATTTTGTTCTTCATGCTCTTTCACATGTTTTGCAATTAGTATATATTACTCATCACATTATTATTTAAGCAGATTTGTACCTTTAAAAGTAAAAAAGTTAAAAAACCACAGTTATTTGGATATGAATGGTTTGCATTAAGCAATAGACTAATCACAGGTCAGAGTGGGCTTTTCTGCATAAACAATAGATTAGTTGGAAACAACTGTGGTTCTTCTATACAGATGAGAAATACAAAAATTAATTTTTGTATTTTTATCCAAATTAATTTCACATTTTTTATCCAAAATATTTTCATAAGCTGAAACCAGCAGGAAGTTGAGGATAGGTTTATGGCAACCATTTCTAAGTTGCTCCTGAATACCCTAGTGTATCAAAATAGTTTTTTAGGCTGGCCGGAGACCTTGACTTCCCTTGTCTTCCTTCTGTTTTGGCTGAGCATGTGGTTCTCTTTTCTCACTTCCAACGCATCATGGTCATGCTCTAAGGAAGGCCATGCTCTAAGGTCATATTGCAACCAAGAAAGGTTGATTGAGGTGCTGGGTCAATAGAGGGCATTTTCTTTCCTAACATGGGTTCTAACATCAGTTGTTAAATTGCCCTTTTTTCTCCCCATTGCACGTTTTTTTTTGTTGCATAGTTGAATTTTTTCCCCCTTAGCTTTCTTGAGGTATATTTGACAAGTAAAATTATACATATATTTGAAGTGTAAAATTTGGGCTTCCCTGGTGGCTCAATGGTAAAGAATCCACCTGCCAGTGCAGGAGACACAGGAGACAGTTCCACCCCTGGGTCAAGAAGATCCCCTGGAGGATGAAATGGCAACCCACTTCAGGATTCTTGCCTGGAGAATCCCATGGACAGAGGAGCCTGGTGGGCTACAGTCCATGGGATTGCAGAGTCAGACATGACTGAGTGACTGAGCACACAAAGTGTGCAATGTAAAGATTTCATCTATGCATACAAAGTGAAATAGTCACCACAATCAAGTCAGCTAATATTTATAATACATCTGTCACCTCACATAGTCGCCATTTTTTGTATGTGATGAGAATGCTTAAGATCTCTTCTTTTGGCAAATTTCTAGTGTACAATAGAGAATTACTAACTGTAGTCACCATACTATATATTAATATTCAGTACCTATATATCTTATAACTGATACTTTATGCTTTGGCCAACCTCTCTCCATTTCACCCACCTCCTCAGCCTCTGGCAACCACTTTTCTACTTTGTTTCTATGAGCTTGACTTTTTTTTTTTCCCTAAAGATTCTGCATATAATTATAATCATATAGTATTTATCTTTCTCTCTTTGGCCTATTTTACTTAGCATAATGCCCTCCAGGTTCATCCACATTTTTGCAAATGGCAGGATTTTCCTCCTTTTTAAAGGCTGAGTAATATTCCACTTTATCACCTTTATCCATCTAACTCCCACATTTTCTTTATCCATTCATCTGTCAAAGGACACTTTGACAAACAACTTAAGTTTTTTCTGAGCCCTGGCTATTGTGACTAATGCTGCAATGAACATCAGAGTGCTGATATATCTTTGAGAAACTGACTTAGTTTACTTTGAATAGATAACCCAGCAGTGGAATGACAGGATTGCACATAGTTCTACTTTAAATTTTATGAGAAAAAATTAAAATTATGGTTGAGTTTTGATGGATCATTCTAAATTATGTCAAATAATTTCACTCTCTTTTGCTTTTTAGCTAATATCCATTAGCTGATCTTGTCCATGTTTAAAATTTTGATATTTTATCACAAATTCTTTTGCACTGATTTTGATCTGAAAAATATTGCTTATAAATATTATCTCCCTTATTTATTAGCTCTTTCTGGCAGTCTCTTGAATTCTGTGGCCAGGCAAGTGCCTCACTTACTTAATCCTGGTTCTGGCCCTTCCCATTTATCAGAACGAGCTATTGGGAAATCCCAAGAGAAAGTAAAATCATAGTACAGGGTTTAGCAACTCTTTGATAGATATAATTAATTTTTCCCCCATTTTCCCTCATAAATCTCAAATAGCTTACCAGGTTTTTTTTTCTTATTATCTTCAGATCATTTTCAAGTCATCTTAGATAACAGTTGGAATACAGTCCATCTCTTGATTTATTTGCCCACGTGTCAGGCATGCTAGCAATGCTCATTGACCCAAAAGATAAATTTCTGCTCATGGTTTAAGCTTGTTGCAGTATATTTGAAAAAGTTTCTGGAATTTGGGAGACCACATAGCTCTGAAAAAAGTCAGATAAGTTGATACAGAATCTATTGGTAAATCCTTATATAACAAATATTCTTAGGTTTTCAGAAATTACCCTTCCCAGAGGAATGCTCTCCAATTTGTAAATGAGCAAAGTATAGCTTTTGAGAGATTATTAGAGAAGAGTTTTGGGCGTTTGTAGATATTGAGTTATTTAGCATCAAGGAGGGGCAAGAGAGAAGAGCAGTTGTGAATACTTTGGGGGGCAGGCAGTCCATTGAGTCTGTCCTTTAGAAATTGTGAATATTTACCTATTATTCTAGATTTGAAGAGAAAATTCTTATGAAAATAGTGTAATTAGCTTTTGGAGGCATCAGAGTACCAGATCTAAGAGCCAGGCAGAGCAGGAAGAATGTAGAGAGAGCTAAAGGCCAATTTGAGGTCCAAAGGTAGGATATTTGGGGACTCTATTTTCTATGTTGAGTCATATATTTAAAAGAAAAAGGGGAGACTTTTGGTACAAGAAGGTCAAAACAGGATATTTTTGTTGCCTCTCTGCACCCAGTAACTGCAGCTTATGAGATGACCAGGGTGGCAAAGAGCCCGGTTCTGCTCAATCAGTTCTTGGTTCACCTCCAAGTGACCATCAGTGAGCAGGGTCTCCTCACTGTGTTACTAATTAACCCTGGCAGACCTTCAGCATTTTCATGACCTTGGCAGAACGTGTGCTTTTCCTCACTGTGCTCTGCTAACCTCTGGGGCCACACTTGTCTCCGTGCCAGCACTCCATTGAAGCCACACATTCCATTATAACCACACATTCCACCCTGCTGCTAATGGCCGATGTTGCAACAGACCTGGCAACAAGGATACCTCATTTAGGTGTCATTTGTTTCCTTTTAAAAATACTATCCAAGGCCCAATGCTCACTTCCTGTTTTGAAAGAATTATCTGAGTTCCAGTTGAGCCAATTGATCTGGGAAGAGAAAAGTCATAGGCTAATGTACTATGACTTCTGCCTTGTTAAACACCTGAAGAAATTAGATTTGTGGTTTGTAATTAACACAGAACCAAAAGCATATTGAATTGTTTGGTCAACCCCCCACATGTACACTTGATCTTCTTTATAATATCCATAGACATCTTGTCATTCAATGTCTGCCTGAATGCTTTTTATATAGTCAATTTCAAGTTTGGGAAAGAAGTTTGGTTCAAAGACCAAACAGAAGCTTTTGAGACGTATAACTCAACTTAAAAGTTAGAGCTGGTATTTAGGAGCCATCGCTCAGTGGTAAAGAACTCATCTGCCAATGTAGGAGATGCAGGTTGGATCCCTGGGTCAGGAAGATCCCCTGGAGAAGGAAATGGCAACCTATTCCAGTATTCTTGCCTGGGAAACCCCATGGACAGAGGAGCCTGGCAAGCTGCAGTCCATGGGGTCACAAAAGAGTTTGACATGACTTAACAACTAAACAACACCAAATTGTTTGGGGGTAGAAACTTAGCCCCCCAAATATGAGTTTCTCTTCTATGAATCAAAATGTACATATGTACTTGAAAGCATTGTTATAATTAACTACTGGAAAACAGAGTATATGATGTGGGATTCCAGTCTAGTAGAAGTCACCAGACAGAGATCATATTTCTCTTTTATATGCAAATTGCAATAGTTTGCTATACCTTTATTTCATAACAAGTGGTTGGTCCTTCACCATGTTATCTCATGTTTTTATCTTGAATATTTTGGGGAATCCAGTGGGTATGGATGTTTCATAGACCCAATCTAAGAGTTATTTTCTGGGGTTCTGCTCTGATTCTCCCTTGAGCCATTTATGCCATTTCAAGGAATCACACCAGCTTCCCTCTGGCTGCTGCTCTGTCCCACGGGTAGCATCACCTCCCATACAGGTTACATTTGGACATGACAAAGGCACAATTCCAGCCACAACTTCCATGCAGGCTTGGGGAAATGGGTGAAAATTTCAGCGATAAAAAGATCTGCAACTAAAGGTGACTGACCTTAATAGTATAAAAATACAAAAATGATTTTAAGAAAGAAGTTTCTAAAAGTTGAAACTAATAATAAAGAGTGGGTTCTCTATTACTGGGGGTGTGAAAGATAAGATTGGATAACTACTTATTTAACAAGTGATAATTGAATCATGTGAACACTCTGGTCTTCTTCAGCTATGAGTTTTTATGAACATCTTAGAAACAGGGTGTTTAGAAGCAAAAGAAATTATGATTGTGCTCAATAATGAGAATAAACTTCCTGGATGATATGATTTGACAAAGTTATCATGAAAATTTCTTCTGCTCCAAGCCAAATTGGGCTTGAGAATTTTCAGAACACAGTACATAGCTTTAATAAAGTCTTACTTATTTGGATATGAGTTTTTTGTTTTTCTTTGTGATGATAGTCAGCAAATATTTAGGATGTTTCAAAAATAAAGCTTTCAGTTGAGGAAAATCTAAATTTGGAAAAGTGACAAATTGTTCAAATCAAGATTTCTATTAAAATAAGTACAATGTTGGATTTATAGAAAGGACAGGATGAAGTCAACTCTGCTGATTTCAGGCTTCTGATGACATAAATATCGACACCCTTCAGTTCAGTTCAGTCGCTTAGTCATGTCCGACTCTTTGCGACCCCACGGACTGCAGCACGCCAGGGCTCCCTGTCCATCACCAACTCCCGGAGTCCACCCAAACCCATGTCCATTGAGTCAGTGATGCCATCCAACCATCTTATCCTTTGTCGTCCCCTTCTCCTCCTGCCCTCAATCTTTCCCAGCATCAGGGTCTTTTCAAATGAGTCAGCTCTTTGCATCAGGTGGCCGAAGTATTGGAGTTTCAGCTTCAACATCAGTCCTTACAATGAACACTCAGGACTGATCTCCTTTAGGATGGACTGGTTGGATTTCCTTGCAGTCCAAGGGACTCTCAAAAGTCTTCTCCAACACCATAGTTCAAAAGCATCAATTCTTCGGTGCTCAGCTTTCTTCATAGTCCAATTCTCACACCCATATATGACTACTGGAAAAACTATAGCTTTGACAAGATGGACCTTTGTTGGCAAAGTAATGTCTTGTTTTTTAATATGCTGTCTAGGTTGGTCATAACTTTCCTTCCAAGGAGTAAGCATCTTCTAATTTCATGGCTGCAATCACCATCTGCAGTGATTTTTGGAGCCCCTCAAAATAAAGTCTATCACTATTTCCACTGTTTCCCCATTTATTTGCCATGAAGTGACGGGACCAGATGCCATGAACTTAGTTTTCTGAATGTTGAGCTTTAAGCCAACATTTTCACTCTCCTCTTTCACTTCCATCAAGAGGCTCTTTAGTTCTTCTTCACATTCTGCCGTAAGGGTGGTGTCATCTGCATATCTGAGGTTATTGATATTTCTTCCGGCAATCTTAATCCCAGTTTGTGCTTCCTCCAGTCCAGCATTTCTCATGATGTACTCTGCATATAAGTCAAATGAGCAGGATGACAATATACAGCCTTGACGTACTCCTTTTCCTATTTGGAACCAGTCTGTTGTTCCTTGTCCAGTTCTAACTGTTGCTTTTCTGACCTGCATACAGATTTCTCAAGAGGCACCCTAGAGATACACAAATATTAGCAATGAAGGTGAATGCAAATTTTCATTATTTTTCTTTTCTTGGATGTTTTCTAATGATAGACAAAGGTAGTTGGCAATTATTACAAAGAAGAGTATAATAAAAAATATGCTAACAACAATGATGTATGTTATATTACAATTGATTTGTTGTTGGTGTTCAGTCATTCAGTCATGTTCAACTTTTTGCTATTCTGTGAACTGTAGGATGCCAGGCTCCTCTTTCTTTTACTGTCTCCTGGACTTGTTCAAATCCATGTCTATTGAGTCAGTGACGCTATCTAATCATCTGATCCTCTGCCACCCTCTTCTCCTCCTGCCCTCAATCTTTCCCAGCTCAGGGTCTTTTCCAATGAATCAACTCTTCACATCAGGTGGCCAAACTATTGGAGCTTCAGCTTCAGCATCAGTCCTTCCAATGGATATTCAGGGTTGATTTCCTTTAGGATTAGGTTTGGTTTGATTTTAGGATTAGGATTGGTTTGATTTCCTTGAAGTTCAAAGGACTCTCAAGAGTACAGCTGATTAAGTGAAACATTATTGGATTTAAGAAAAAATTTTATATAGAATGTGTTATCAGTGTAGTAGCAATTAATCAAAAAATGATTTGTGTGTGTGTCTCAGAGTCCATACATTTATCCACAGTGAGATCAGAACTATTCTTAAGACTTCTTGATTGTGTACCACTTTTTCATATCACGTGATCATAGAAACTCTATGCCAGGAATGTGAGAAATGGTTTTAGAAAGTTACCCTTGCTGGTGTGTCTTTATGTAAATTTAAACTTTCTGCCATTCTTGAATATTCATTGGAAGGACTGATGATGAAACTGAAGCTGCAAAACTTTGACCACTTGATGCGAAGAGCCGACTCATTAGAAAAGACCCTGATGCTGGGAAAGATTGAAGGCAGGAGGAGAAGGGGACAACAGAGAACTGGGTGGTTGGATGTCATCAATGACTCAAAGGACATGAGTTTGAGTGAGCTCTGGGAGATAGTGAAAGACAGGGAAGCCTGGTGTGCTGCAGTCCATGGGGTTGCAGTGTCTGACATGACTAAGTGACTAAACAACAATGAACAAGTGAAAACTCCAAAGTAAACATCTGTCCCAAACACTCTCACTAGAGCAGACCAATTACATATATATTACATGTGTGTATATACTCAGTTACTCAGTTGTGTCCGACTGCGAACCTTTGGGCTATAGCCTGCTAGGCTCCTCTGTCCATGGGATTATCCAGGCAAGAATACTGGAGAGGGTTGCCATTTCCTCTGGTAGATATTCCCCACCCAGGGACCAAACCTGTGTCTCCTGGGTCTCCTGCATTGCAGTCTGATTCTTTGCTACTGAGCCATCAGGGAAGCCCACGTATTACTTTCACATATGTAAACTTAATTGCATCAGGCCTCTAAAATATTTAATAGGTAAAATGGAGGGCTCAAGTAAAATCTTCCAGATACCTTATTTACATTAGCTCATAGGGCTTCTTATTTTGCTTAGAATTCAAGTTACTGAGTCACACAGTAAAAATTGCAGACCTATATAGGACAATAGGCAAACCCACAGGTAACATAATGCTCAAAGGCTAAAGCTGAAAGCTTTTCCTCGAAGATCAGGAATAAGACAATGGTGCCCACTCTTGCCTGGTTATTTAAATAACCAGGCAAAAAAATAGTGTTGGAAGTTCTAGCCATAGAAATCAGATAAGAAAAGATATAATAAGCATACAAATAGGGAAAAAAAGGTCAAGAAATAACTACCTGCCGATGACATGACAGCATGTATAAAAAACCCTAAATACTCCATCAAAAAACTATTAAGACTAACAAATTAATTCAGTAAAGTTACAGGAAAAATATCAAAATAAGGAAACTTGTTATGTTGTTATACACAAATAACAAACTATTGGACCGAGAAATTGCATCAAATTGC
Organism: Cervus canadensis; assembly: GCF_019320065.1. Classification (NCBI taxonomy): domain Eukaryota; kingdom Metazoa; phylum Chordata; class Mammalia; order Artiodactyla; family Cervidae; genus Cervus; species Cervus canadensis. The sequence goes on along the minus strand of NC_057399.1, from coordinate 5,332,963 downwards.
ATCCTATTTATAATTGCATCAAAAAGAATAAAATACCTAGGAATAAATTTAACCAATGAAGTGGAAGATCTCTAAAATCTGTAAGACATTAATAAAAAAATTGAAGATAACACAAGTAAATGGCAAAATATACCATGCTCAAGGACTGGAAGAATTAATATTAAAACATCCATATTCTCAAAACAATCTAAAGATTAAATGCAGTCCCTATCAAAACCAATGTGGTTTTTCACAGATATTAACAAATAATTTGAAATTATTTGTATGGAATGGAGCTATGGGACTTCTTTTTTGAATAGGATTGTAGTAGAGATTGCAAAGAATAGGACATGACTTAGCAACTAAACAACAACAAATCAATGGTTTTAAATAGCCGTCATCCAAAATGAAAAATCTTTTCAAGCTTCACTTCCAGAAATTTTGGATTTTATATATATGTTGCCTTTTCTTTGCACACATGTAGCAATATAAATTTTAGGAGAAAGGGATGCTGAATTTGTGTGTGTGTAAGTATATAATGATGTCATTATAGCCTGTATAGAGTGTGCTTTAATATATAATAAAAATAGTCAAATATGTGGAATTTTAAGTAACCCCATAAAAATACAGATGCAAAGATGGGCATAACAAAGGACAGAAATGGTATGGACCTCCTACAATGAGCAGAAGTTATTAAGAAGAGGTGGCAAGAATACACAGAAGAACTATACAAAAAATATCTTAATGACCCAAATAATCACAAAGGTGTGATCACTCACCTAGAGCCTGACATCCCAGAGTGCAAAGTCAAGTGGGCCTTAGGAAGCATCACTACGAACAAAGCTAGTGGAGGTGATGGAATTCCAGTTGAACGATTTCAAATCCTGAAAGATGATGCTGTGAAAGTGCTGCACTCAATATGCCAGCAAATTTGGAAAACTCCGCAGTGGCCACAGGACTGGAAAAGGTCAGTTTTCAGTCCAGTCCCAAAGAAAGGCAATGCAAAATAATGTTCAGACTACCACACAATTGCGCTCATCTCACACACTAGGAAAATAATGATCAAAATTCTCCAAGCTAGACTTCAACAGTATGTGAACCAAGAACTTCCAGATGTTCAAGCTGGATTTAGAAAAGGCAGAGGAATCAGAGATCAAATTGCCAACATCTGTTGGATCATAGAAAAAGCAAGAGAATTCCAGAAAAACATCTACTTCTGTTTTATTGACTACACCTTTGACTGTGTGGATCACAGCAAACTGTGGAAAATTCTTAAACGGATGCGAATACCAGACCACCTGACCTGCCTCCTGAGAAATCTGTATGCAGGTGAAGAAGCAACAGTTAGAACTGGATGTGGAACAATGGACTGGTTCCAAACTGGCAAAGGAGTACGTCAAGGTTGTATATTGCCACCCTGCTTATTTAACTTATATGCAGAGTACATCATGTGAAACGCTGGACTGGATGAAGCACAAGCTGAAATCAAGATAGCTGGGAGAAATATCAATAAACTCAAATATACAGATGACACAATCCTTATGGGAAAAAGTGATGAGGAACTAAAGAGCCTCTTGATGGAAGTGAATGAGGAGAGTGAAAAGCTGGCTTAAAACTCAATTCAAAAAACTAAAATCATGGCATCTGGTCCCATCACTTCATAGCAAATAGATGGGGAAACAATGGAAACAGTGACAGACTTTATTTTCATGGGCTCCAGAATCATTGCAGATGGTGACTTCAGCCACGAAATTAAAAGATGCTTGTTCTTTGGAAGAAAAGCTGTGACCAACCTAGACAGCATATTAAAAAGCAGAGACATTACTTTGCCAACAAAGGTCCATCTAGTCAAAGCTATGGTTTTTCCAGTAGTCATGTATGGATGTGAGAGTTGGACTATAAAGAAAGCTGAATACCAAAAAATTGATGCTTTTGAACTGTGGTGTTGGAGAAGACTCTTGAGAGTCCCCTGGACTTCAAGGAGATCCAATCAGTCAATCCTAAAGAAAATCAGTCTTGAATATTCACTGGAAGGACTGATGCTGAAGCTGAAGCTCCAATACTTTGGCCACCTGATGCGAAGAACAGAGTCAATGAAAAAGATCCTGATGCTGGGAAAGATAGAAGGCAGGAAGAGAAGGAATGACAGAAGATGAGATGGCTGGATGGCATCATTGGCTTGATGGACATGAGTTTGAGTAAGCTCTGGGAGTTGGTGAAGGACAGGGAAGCCTGGTGTGCTTCAGTCCATGGGGTTGCAAAGAGTCAAACATGACTGAGTGACTGAACTGAACTGATAAAAATACAGAAAACTATAAGCTTTTTTGAGGGAATGTCCACATGTAACCTGTTAAGTGATCATTTGAGAATGGATTTCCTTTTTTTTCTCTCTCTCCCTTCCTCTTTCATTCCCTTCCTTTTGGCTTTTCTTTTTTCTTCCTTCCTGTTTCTTCCCCCATCCCTGCTGCCCCCACCATGTTTGCATTCTGTAATTGTTGATTTATCTGGTCATGTACTAGATCTAATCCATATGTTTAGGTTGTCCCAAACACGTAATAATTATTTTTAACTTAATTTTGCTTATAGATAGAAACAATATTCTTTGCCTATGTGTAAACAGTAATCAAATGGACAAAGACCTCTTGGTTGCCAGCTAGATTTTTTTCATTCAACCAATCATTAGAAAAATCAGTTAACACTATCACAGTCTTTGAGATCCGTGTGTGAAATTGTTGTTGTTCAGTTGCTCAGTCATGTCTGACTCTTTGTGACCCCATGGATTGCAGCATGCCAAGCTTGATCATCTCCCAAAGTTTTCTCACATTCATGTCCATTGAGTCACTGATGCCATCAAACCATCTTATCCTCTGTCACCCCCTTCTCCTCCTGCCTTCAATCTTTCCCAGCATCAGGGTCTTTTCTAATGAGTCAGCTCATCAGGTGACCAAAGTATTGGAGCTTCAGTTTCAGCATCAGTCTTTCCAATGAATATTTAGGGTTGATTTCCTTTAGGATTGACTGGTTTGATCTCCTTGCTGGTCAAGGGACTCTCAATCATCTTCTCCAACACCACAGTTGAAAAGCATTAATTCTTCGGTGCTCAGCCTTCTTTAAGGTCTGCCTTTCACATCCATACATGACTACTGGAAAAACCATAGCTTTGACTCTACAGATCTTTGTTGGCAAAGTAATGCTTCTGCTTTTTAATATGCTGTCTAGCTTTGTCACAGTTTTTCTTCCAAGGAGCAAGCAAAATATGCAAGCTCAAATAGTTGGCCCTTCGCCAATTATGAAAATATCCTGGCCAGTGTCTTACTTTAAGAATGAAAATATAGAGTTAAGAAGAGATAGATAGTTAAAGTTTAGGTAATGTTATTAATGTAGGCCATGGATCTAAATTCTTCAGGAAAAAATAAAAACAAAGGAGTCTATTTCAGCTACTTTACAATTGCAAGGTTGCCTTTTCTCACACTGCTCTCAAGCTGAAGGCACTTGAGTTTTCACATATTTCTATCTTCCTCGGGAATTGTTCAGTCTTTTTTAATTTTTTAAAAAAAATTTCAAGTATAGGCGATTTACAATGTTGTGTTAGATTCAGATGTATAGCAAAGTGATTCAGTTATTCATGTATGTGCTCATTGATTAGTTATGTTCAACTCTTTGGGACCCCATGGACTATAGCCCATGAGGCTCCTCAGGCATAGAATTTTTCCAGGCAAGAATACTGGAGTTGGGTACCATTTCCTACTCCAGCGCATTTTCCTGACCCAGGGACTGAACCTACATCTCTCTTCTCCTGCATTAGTAGGTGGATCCTTTACCATTAGAGCCAGCTGAGAAGCTTATTTGTGTATATATATGTATACATACAGGTTCTTTTCCATTATAGATTATTACAAAATATTAAATATAGTTACAGATATTGATTATAGCACCCACTGTGCTATATAGCAGGTCCTTGCCATTTATTTTATATATAGAGTTAGTAGCTCAGTTATATCCAGTTCTTTGTGACCCCATTGACTGTAGCCTGCCAGGCTCTGTCCATGGATTTCCTAGGCAAGAATGCTGGAGTGGCTTGCCATTTCCTTCTCCAGGGGATCTTCCCTACCCAGGGATCAAACCTAGGTCTCCTGCATTTCAGGCAGATTCTTTACTGTCTGAGCTACCAGGGAAGCCCTTTTATATATGGTAGTGTGTATCTATTAATCCCACTTATCATACTAATGAATTAAATCATACAGAGAAAGACAAGTATCACATGATATCACTTCTGCATGGAATCTAAACAATGGTATAAGTGAGCTTATTTACAAAACAGAAATAGACTCACAGACAGAGAAAAGAAACTTTACCAAAGGAGAAAGGGGAGTGGGAGGGATGAATTAGGAGTTTGGGATTAACAGAACTTTTACTTTAAGAACATTTAAAAACCATAGTTTTATTTAATTATTTAAAGACAGATCAGTCAGGATTTAGTAACGTTACTAAGAAATATTTATCATTTTTTTCAGGTGAATTAAATCATTTTAATTGAAATCAAAGTCATCTATGCTGAAAACAGGGAGCTTTCCTGCATAAGCTAAAGTCACTGGAAATAGAACCTTGTGGATCTTATTAAGCCTACTTATAGACATTGTAAAGGTTTTCTTTGGCTTCAATGTAAATGTTATGTGGTCTTCGGAAAAAAGCAGCCAGGGTTTCCTCGTGTTTCCTATTTGTTAAGTGATCAGACTCACAGTTATGATGTGCCCACTTCAAAGCCACATTCTGAGTACCTGGTAATAAAACTAGTTTTGTTAAGATATATTTTTTAATTTTGTGGTTACAATCGAAAAGAAAAGCTATATTCAATGTGAATTGTTCTCTTTGACAAAACAATGTATTGAAACTGGGAGGTTTTTGTTTCTGCCTTTTCAGGGAAATGACAAAGCAAGGATTTCAGAAGTTCTGAGGATATATTTTGATATTTTAATAGGCGTCTTGCCAGGTATGATTAGACGCTTCATAAATAATTGACTTGAATTGTTTGGGTGTTTTCATCGGGGAGACCATAATATCGATTTCTTTTTGTTTTTACTTTAGAAAATTCCTGGAAAGTCTTCATTAAGTAGAAAACAAAACAAACCAGAAGACCCGCAAGGAATAAATAACAAAACTGACTTTGGGGCTATGGAGTTTGACTTAGCAGCTTGTACTCGAAGCCTCTATAACAAAACCTCTCCGCTAATGTAAAGCAGCTGTGGCAATTGCACAAAATGGTCCAAACTGTTGAAAAGCCATTAAGAGTCTGATGTACGTAGAATAAAAAGGTTCATTCAGCTTTTTAAAAGGTATCCCAATATGGAGTGTTATTTTATTTTATAACCACGTCTTAGTCATATTAAGTTTAAATGCCACAGAAAATTTTAATGACCATGTGGCTGGGTTTTTTGGTGAAATAGCAAGAATTCTTCAACATGCCTAAAATTTTTCCGGGAGAAAAATGGTACAAATCTATTAGGGGCACTGTAGAAGTTCCCACTATGAAGTGAACTGTTAGAAAGTTGAGTATCACATGCAGTGATTTACCATTTGTTTGTAGAAGCACCTAAATAAATAAGAATTAATTTCTTTAATTCTAAGGCACATAGTCTTCAGGAAATAATGAAAGCCACTTGCTTTCCCAGCTCTTTCAGAAGTCTGAGCCTCAAGTAGGAGCTGTATATTTTAAATTTTATTTTTAAGAGATTGCGTGATTTTTTAACACATGTTTTGAATCCTTTCCTAAGGCTGCATGAAAGATGATGCCTTCTATTTCCCCTCCTATTTTGCCTCGGAAGGTGATGTCTGAAGTTTTTTATGCATTCATCTGCCTCACATACCTTGATTTTTAGGAGGACTATCTGTGTCCCTTTCAAATTAAATCTGAAACTATCACAACATTGTAAATCAACTATGTGTGCTCAGTTGGTCAGTCGTGTCCAGCTCTGTGACCTCATGGATTGCATCCCACCAGAATCCTCTGTCCATGGAGTTTTACAGGCAAGAATACTGGAGTGGGTTGTGATTTCCTACTCCAAGAGATCTTCCTGACCCAAGGATTGAACCCACATCTCCTGCATTGGCAGGCAGATTCTTTACCACTTCACCACCTCAGAAGTCATAAAAAATCAGCTATGCTTCAATAAAAAAATTATTTCTAAGGTAAATGAGGCATTAGTTTATTACTCTAGTCAGTATTCTACCTGATATGAGTTCATTAGCTGGACTACAGTCATCAAGAAGCCAGAGAAGGTGTGTGAGTGCTGAGGCCACACACCAGCGACAGGGCAGTTCCGATCTGCTGAACGTCATTGCTATGCTATGTTCCCCTAAGACCAGCAGCAGTAGAAACCCTGATTCACAGGGAAGAGGACGCCATCTTCCAAGACATAAACAAACCCAAGAACAGGAGTCTAGCATTTGGTTGGTTGATACAAACATTTGAGTCCTTTGATTCTTTGAGGATGCCATCAGCCCTACTCTATTCAAGGCATTTTGGTGGAAGTTGTGAGGATGATCACATTGCCCTTGGCTTCCAAGGGCTGCGTTCTTTTGGAAAGAAGAGAGGTACATACCTGAGCTGTCACAGCAGGGTTCTCCTGGTGCCCGGTGCTGGTGATCAACACCATGAAAGCGGGGGAAGTGCCCTAACCCTCGCTAGGCAGGTTAGACTTGAGTGTAACTGATGGTGGAGGATGCTGCCATTCCCACGAGGTGCATGTGGCATATTTCAAGACAGGAGAGTCCACCAGGGCAACAAAAGCTGGTGTATTCTGAGTTGGGAATAGTGAAAAAGAAGTTTGTAGAAGTGAGTAGATGTCATATTCTTGTAATTCAGTAGCTAAGTTGTATCTGACTTTTTGCGACCCCATGGACTGCAGCATGCCAGGTTTCCCTGTCCTTCACCAACTCCCAGAGTTTGCTCAAACTCATGTCCATTGAGTCAGTGATGCCATCCAACCATCTCACCTTCTGTCGTCCCCTTCTCCTTCTTCCCTCAATCTTTCCCAGGATCAGTCACAGAAAACTGACCAAAATGATCACGTGGATCCCAGCCTTGTGTAACTCAATAATATTATGAGCAATGCCGTGCAGGGTCACCCAAGATGGACGGGTCATAGTAGAGAGTTCAGATGTCATATGCTAGTCTGTTAATAAATATTCATTGATCAACAATAAGGACTATCCAGATAAGCTACAAAATCCTTGCTTACCTATTTTTTTCAAAACTTACCAGAGAGCTGAGGATGCAGAGAAACTGAAATTAAGTGAATTCTGAAGAGTCACAAGCCCTTCCTAGGAAAGAAGAGACCCATGGTTATTTTTGGAAGCAAATACACCACTGACTGGGGTAAGTAGAAACCAGTCCAATGTTTAATGGACTTTTGATAGCCACCTGTGGGCTGCTGTGATGGATTAAAACTCCAAGGAGTCTTGTCACAAAGTGAGTCAGCACCCCTCCTACCAGGGCTCTTACTGAGTGCCAAAGGCTGGTACAGAGCCTGGGGCTGAAAGGGAATCCCACCCAGTCCCCATCTGGTGCACCAGACTTTCCCTGAGTCCATAGCAGCAGACCCCCAATGGTTGGCACCGGACTGCCCAGTGGAGATGAACCACATGCACTTTGGAAAGTTGAGGATCCAGCTGGAAAGCACAGGGAAGTCTCAGTATCTCCCTAGTGCTCATACACCAGATCCTGCTGAAGACATGAAACCAGTGGTGAACTGGATCTAAGGCTACCACTAAATCCAGAACCATCTCAACAATGGATTAGAGTGGCTCTGTGCCCCTGCTACCCCGTCCCATGACACAGATCTGATTTAAAAAATGAGTATGCCCTTTTCTGGGAGTAAAGATTATTATTGACTTAGGTTTCATTTTTTTCTTCTAGCCAAAATGTCCTGTATACAATTAGATTAAGATGAAATGTTTTAGGTTTGTTAAAAGTGAAGTGAAAGTGTTAGTTGCTCAGCCTTGTCCAACTCTTTGTGACCCCCTGGGCTCTAGCCCACCAGGCTCCTCTGTCCATAGAATGCTCTGGGCAAGAATATTGCAGTGGGTTGCCAATATCCCTTTTCCAGGGGATCTTCCCAACCCAGGGGTCAAATCCGTGTCTCTTGCATTGCAGGTGGATTCTTTATTGTCTAAGCCACCAGGGAAGCCCCTTTGGTTCGTACCACCCAGTTTTTTTTTTTTTTTTTTTACTTGCCTACAGTTACTTTTTTCCCAGTTGTTAAATTACCCTTTTTGAACACACATTGCAATTCGGGAGTGTTTTCTAATCCTTTGTATTCCACAGCTACCAGTATTGGCAGAGGATAGACAGCAAAATTACATAAAATAATTCAACCGTTTAGTTTATCAACAGCTTAATATTTTAGGTGCTATGGAAATGACAAAAATGAATGAGATACACATTGCCTTAAAGTTGCTTGTGATCTATAAATTGATTGATTGACAACTGTGATAGTTGAAGAACCAGATCATAACTAATTTTTGACAATGTCGTGGCATCTGTCTCCTTAAGTTCCACTGTGACTTTTTTGATTAGATGAGGTGAGATTATGCAGGTGAAGCAGTTAGCTTAGTGCTTGGCACACACTAATTCCTCAATAGTTGTTATTCATTATTTTCATCATCATTATTATACAATTAAAGTAGAGAGATGTTTTGAAGTTCTCAGATACATTTCATACAAACCTAGTCATTCCTCTCTAAAATGGCAAGTGAGTGTCCCTTAAGCTTAAGGTTTTGGGTTTAAGATAAATTGGTTTTTGCTCCATCAGTATTTAAAGGTGTATTCAGAAATAAGACAATCAAATTTTTTTCTCTATCAAACATTTTCCACACCACTTTCTGGTTCCACCACTTTCCGCTTTTTTTGTTCCATCACCCCATCTTATGAGATGATGAATGTGAGAAAGGCAGCTTCTATTATAAATTTGTTAAGTTCTTTGGACACTGAGGTAGAATTAAGGAAATAGAAAGTAACAAGACTTAAATTTCTTTTGGGATAGTCTTTTAATTTCTATAGGTCTACCATTAGCTCTCCTCTCATTTGCCTCCTGATAAAGATTCTGTTGAAAGAATGAAGCATCTATTTTCTTGGTTGCCTCTGTTAAATGTGTAGGTATAATACACTCCAGGTTATTTCAATCATAACTCTTGTGCAAAACCATCAGTGCCTTACAGTGGGAATAAGGCCGTATAGTAAGCGACTTGATTATAGTCTTAAGAAAATTCTATGGAATCCTACAAAATATATTGAATGACTTCTATCAGGCACTATGTCACTAAGCTAGTTTCCCTTTCTTCTGTTCTTCCACCTTCAAATACCTTCTCCACATCTTTCACCCTCTTTCTTACGCCCTTCTATTTGTCTGTAACATGGTCCCTCATGAATTCTTCTGGCTGTGTTTGTTTTCCTCCTCCGATATGCTAGTTTCTAGGTGATAAGTTGAGCATTGTGTTCTTAAACATCTAAGGATAGCTTTAATTGATTTAACCACTTGACTTTAAGCCACAGTTCAATTTTCAACTGATAGGGTGGCACCTTTTATAAGGATAGAAAATATGAGACCTATAAGTCAAATGGGAGATAGGGTAAGTGCCTCTATCTGACATCTTGATTAATATGAATTAAGTCAAGCTTGGTTTAGTAGTTCATAGGTTCATGTCAGCAATGATAACAGTACCATTAGTGATGACACTGAAAATGTTGAGCCTTAACTAGGATTTCCTTTGAAGTTCCAGGGACCTAGCTACCAAAGTTCAACTCCAAGATAGGATGGGAAATAGAAAGGAGAAAATGCTGGAAACATCAAGTAGATATAATTTATTTATTCGCCCTCATGCTTCCTAAAGCTCTCAGGTCATTTTCGTTAGTTATAGAATTATGATACAGTGTGACTATTTAAGCCAACAGTTTTATTTTCAGAAAAGAAATCATATTGCATGTTGAGAAGATAATTCTCTGTAGTACAGAAAGAAATGGGATTATTCATACTTTCCTGGAACAGAGTATTTAACAATTTCCTTGTAGCAGCTCTGTCCGGTTTCTCTAGAAGGACTACCAGTAGGAGCATTAGAGTCTGACCGTTAGGTTTTAATGTGCTCGGGGCACAGCTGCTTTTCCATTAGTCTGCGGGGTTTCTCGTGCAGTGGTCTAGAATCACCTGTATCAGGAACAGCTGGGGAAATGATAATACAATGACAATCTTGGGCCCTCCTCAGGTCTACTGAGCCAGAATCTCTGGAGACGAAGCCTGGGATTCTGCATTTAATATCAGTTCTCCAGGTATTTTTTATAACCACTTAGTTTGAGGCTCAGTTTTTAAATGGAGGGTTTAGGAAACATGTTTTCTTACTCTTTTCAACTCAGGGGAAAACTGGGATTTTTATCTTTGAGCAAAGGAGACACTAGTGAAGGTAAATACTTTGGTATTCCTACATATTTCAATGAAATGCTTATCCTGATGATTTTTAAAACAATTTTTCATTGGTGTATAGTTGCTTTACAATGTCATGTTAGCTTCTGCTATACAGCAAAGTGAATCAGGTATATTTATCTATTTATTTATTTATTTTTTGGTGATATAGAGTTCTTTTATTTTTCTGTTGACCAATCATGATACAATGGTATTAACTGAGTAAAAGTTACAAAATCACAATAGCAAAAGATGTTTATCAGTTTTCACAATCAATAGCTAGACCAAAAAAAAAGATAATTACAATTGCAAGCCATAATGGGAACATGATCAACTTAACAATATAAAATAATTACATACAATTTGGGAGTGGTGGTAAGTGGAAGTGCATACACGCATATGTTTTCATCCCCCCAGCCAGTCTATGTCTTTTTTTTTTTTTTCATTTACTTTTATTAGTTGGAGGCTAATTACTTTACAATATTGTAGTGGTTTTTGCCATACATTGACATGAATCAGCCATGGATTTACATGTGTTCCCCATCCTGATTCCCTCTCCTGCCTCCCTCCCCATCCCATCCCATCCCTCTGGGTCTTCCCAGTGCACCAGCCCTGAGCGCTTATTTATACACATACATATATCCCCTCTTTTTTGGATTTCCTTCCCATTGAGATCACTGCAGAGCACTGAGTGTAGTTCCCTGTGCTACACAGTAGGTTCTCGTTAGTTATGCATTTTATACATAGCAGCGTGTATATTCATGTCAGTCCTAATCTCCCAGTTCCTCCCCTTTTCTCCCTTGGTATGCATACTTTTGTTCTCTACATCTGTGTCTCTAGTCATGGTGAGATAAAACTACAAAAAAGGAGGGTGGCATTAGTGGTAAAGAACCTATCTACCAATGCAGGAGACATAAGGCAGATTTGATCCCTGGGTCAGGAAGATACCCTGGAGTAGGAAATGGCAACCCACTCCAGTATTCTTGCCTGGGAAATCCAATGGACAGAGGAGCCTGGTGGGCTATAGTCCACCGGGTTGCAAAAGAGTTGGACACAACTGAGTGACTGAATGAACACACACATGCATACACACACACACACACACAGAGATACAGACAATGGACATGTATAAATCTCTTAAAGTATGCTGAGTGCAAGAAGCCAAATAGAAAGAGTGCATATTTTATGACTCCATTTATATGAAACTCTAGAAAACGCACATTAATCTCTGGTGACAGAAAGCAGATCAGTGGTTGTCTGGACGGGAGTGGGGGGCAGGGAAGGAGTGAGATGGGTGGATGACAAGACAGCAGGAAGAAATTTAGGGCTGATGGATACCCTCACTATCTTAACTGTAGAAATGGTGTAATGGGAACATACATGTGCCTAAACTTAGCAAACTGTATCCTCTAATATCAGCATTTTTGTGTATGCCAATTTTACCTCAATAAAGCTGTTTAAAAAAACTTTGCTTGCATAGTAGAGTTCTATCTTTGACCTCAATATATCTTTTAAAGATTAATTATTGTGGTGATTCCTAGCATATGTTCAATTCCTAGCAATGTTCAATTAATAGCAGCTTTAATTACCCTTCTTTGAAGATTAACCTGAGAAAAATGTCAGGAAATGTAACTCTCTCTCTCTCTTTTTTTTTTTTAGCATCAATTATCTTATGAGGATAAAGAATGCCTGAATCAGAAGTAGCAGAACTAAAACACCTCACAGAATTATAGATTAAACACTTAAGCTAATGTTTGCAAAAGGTCTATTGGAAGGTATTATTCTATATATACTAGATTGTGATGTAATACAATACTGTAGGGTCCTGTTCTGTCAAATCAGAAAAAAAATAAAATGAAATAGATTTTATTTTTTGTCTTTCCTTTCACTAGTATTTGGAGGTAAGAATTAAATTAAATATATATAATTCTAAGAAAATATATAAGCAAAGTCCAAAATGGTTAATTAAAATTAGAATATGAAATAAAATTTGAAACTCCATCAGAGTATGAATATTTTCAGTTTCTAAACTTATAAAAAGTAATGAGTGTCCTTATTCAGATGATGTAAATAGATCCATATCTACTAAAAAAATTGAATCAATAATTCATAATCTCCCAGAACAGAAATCACCAAGTCCAGATGAGTTCCCTGGTGAATTCATTTAAGATACTTTTAAGAAACATTTAAGATACTTCAGCACCTGCCAACAAGATGAAATCTGAATGGCTGTGGTGTCTGATTCTGGCTCCTCCACTATCTTGCTAGTTTCTTTTTACTGTAAGAGCCTTTATTTTCTTCATGTTTGATATGGAAGCCAGAGAAGCCAGATTCAATAGATCATGAATATTCTACATTGCTGTTGTTGTTCAGTCGCTAAGTTGTGTCCGACTCTTTGTGACCCCATGGACTGCAGCATGTCAGTCTTTGCCATCTCCCAAAGTTTTCTCCAACTCATGTCCATTGAGTTTGTGATGCCATACAACCATCTCATCCTCTGTCACCCCGTTCTCATGTCTTCAGTCTTTTCCAGCATCAGGGTCTTTTCCCATGAGTTGGCTCTTAGCATCAAGAGGACAAAGTATTAGAACTTCAGCATCAGTCCTTTCAATGAATGTTCAGGGTTGATCTCCTTTAGGATTGACTGGTTTGATCTCCTTGCAGTCCAAGGGACTCTCAAGAGTCTTCTCCAGCACTACAATTTGAAAGTATCAATTCTTCAGCGCTCAACCTTCTTTATGGTCCAACTTTCACATCTGTACATGACTACTGGAAAAATCATAGCTTTGACTAGATGGACCTTTGCCAGCAAAGTGATGCTGCTTTTTTAATATTCTGTCTTGGTTTATCATAGCTTTCTTTCCAAGGAGCAAGGGTCTTTAACTTCATGACTGCAGTCACAGTTTGCAGTGATTTTGGAGCCCAAGAAAAGAAAATCTGCCACTGTTTCCATTGTTTCCCCATCTATTTGCCATGAAGTGATGGGACCAGATGCCATGATCTTAGTTTTTTTAAATGTTGAGTTTAAGCCACCTTTTTCACTCTTCTTTTTCACCTCATCAAGGGGGCTGTTTGGCTCCTCTTCAATTTCTGTCGTTAGAATGGTATCATCTGCATATCTGAGGTTGTTGATATTTCTCCCAGCAATCTTGATTCCAGCTTGTGCTTCATCCAGCCTGGCATTTTGCATGATGTACTCTACATAGAAGTTAACAATCAGGGTGAAAATATACAACCTTGATGTACTCCTTTCCCAACCAGTCTGTTATTCCATGCCTGGTTCTAAATGTTGCTTTTTGGCCTGCATACAGGTTTCTCAGAGGGGTGGTAAGGTGATCTGGCATTCCCATTTCTTTAAGAATTTTCCAGTTTATTGTGATCCACACAGTCAAAGGCTTTAATGTAGTCAATGAAGCAGAAGTAGATGTTTCTCTGGAATTCTCTTGCTTTTTCTATAATCCACTGCATGGTGACAATTTGATCTCTGGTTCTTTTGCCTTTTCTAAATCCAGTTTGTACATCCACTTGTACACAGCTGTACAAATATTGCTGAAGCCTGACTTAAATGATTTTGAACCGTACCTTGATAGCAGGTCAAATGAGTGTAATTGTGCAGAAGTTTGAACATTCTTTGGCACTGCCTTTCTTTGAGATTGGAATGAAAACTGATCTTTCCCAGTCCTGTGGCCATTGCTGAATCTTCCAAATTTTCTGGCATATTGATGGCAGCACTTTAAAAGCATCATCTTTTAGGATCTGAAATAGTTCAACTGGAATTCTGTCACCTCCACTAGTTTTGTTCACAGTAATGCCTCCTAAGGCCTGCTTGACTTCACACTCCAGGATATCTGGTTCTAGGTGAGTGATCAAACCATCGTGGTTATCTGGTCATGAAGACCTTCTTTGTACAGTTCTTCTGTGTATTCTTGGTACCTCTTCTTAATCTCTTCTGCTTAAGTTAGGTCGTCACCATTTCTGTCCTTTATTGTGCCCATCTTTGCATGAAATATTCTCTTGGTATCTCTAACTTTCTTGAAGAGAGTTCCAGTCTTTCCCATTCTATTGTTTTCTTCTATTTCTTTGCATTGATCACTTAGGAAGGCTTTCTTATTTCTCTTTGTTATTCTTTGGAACTCTGAATTCAAATGGATATATCTTTCCTTTTCTCCTTTGCCTTTTGCTTCTCTTCTCAGCTATTTGTAAGGCCTCCTCAGACAACCATTTTGCCTTTTTGCGTTTCTTTTTCTTGGGGATGGTTTTGATCACCACTTCCTGTACAATGTCATGAACCTCCGTCCATAGTTCTTCAGGCACTCTGTCTCTCAGATCTAATCCCTAGAATCTATTTGTCACTTCCACTGTATAATCATAAGGGATTTGATTTAGGTCATACTTGAATGGCCTAGTGGTTTTCCCTAATTCAATATAAGCCTGAATTTTGCAATAAAGAGTTCATGATCTGAGCCACAGTCAGCTCCTGGTCTTGTTTCTGCTGACTGTATAAAGCTTCTCCATCTTTGGCTGCAAAGAATATAATCAATCTGATTTCAGTATTGACCATCTGGTGATGTCCATGTGTAGAGACATCTCTTGTGTTGTTGGAAGAGGGTGCGTTTTATGGCCAGTGCGTTCTCTCGGAAAAACTCTTTTAGCCTTTGCCTTGCTTCATTTTGTACTCCAAGGCCAAACTTGCCTGTTACTTCAGGTATCTCTTGACCTCTTACTTTTGCATTCCAGTCCCCTATGGTGAAAACAACATCTTTTTTGTGTGTTAGTTCTAGAAGGTCTTGTAGGTGTTCATAAAACTGTTCAACTTTAGCTTCTTTGGCATTAGTGATTGGGGCATAGACTTGGATTACTGTGATATTCAATGGTTTGCCTTGGAAATGAACTAAGATCATTCTGTCATTTTTAAGCTTGCACCCAAGTACTGCATTTCAGATTATTTCATTGACTACTTCATTTCTTCTAAGGGATTCTTGCCCACAGTAGTAGATATAATGGTCATCTGAATTAAATTCACCCATTCCAGTCCGTTTTAGTTCACTGATTCCTAAAATGTCAATGTTCACTCTTGCCATCTCCTGTTGACCACAAACATGAGCACACAAGCCCCATGGTGCAGAAAGCAGACTTGGAGAGCTGAGAGATGTACACACAAGCCCGGTGACACAGAGGGTGAACTCAGGATGCTGACAGAAGCCCACACAAGTCTCCCCCACTCAGAGGGCATGGTCGGGGAGCTGAGAAAAGCTCCACACAAGTCCCTGCCTAGCAAGCTTCTGCCTGCAGAGCAGGTTGGGACCTTGAGATGGAAGCTCCAGCAAAGATTCCAGGGACAAGTAGAGAGCTGGCAGCAGCAAGAATAAGCTGAGGGGGCCACTTTTGACATGGCTGTGGAAATAGATGTGTCTAACATGACGGCAGAGTAGAAGGATGTGCGCTGATCTTCTCCTGCAAAACATCAAAATCTCAACTTGCTGCTGAACAAACTTTGACAGAAAAATGTTGGATCCCACCAAAAAGAGATACCCCATGTCCAAGGGCAAAGAAGAAGCCCCAACAAGACTGTAGGAGATGCGCAATCACTTAGAATCAAACCTCATACCCACCAGAAACGCTCTGAAGGCACAAACAAATCTTGTGTACACCAGGACCCAGGGAAAGGAGCAGTGACCTCCACAGGAGACTGAGCCAGACCTGTCTTTGAGTGTTTGAGTGTCTCCTGCGGAGGCATGGGTCAGCAATGCCTGACACGGGGACAGAGACTCTGGCTGCAGCAGATCTGGGTGGCTTGGTGTGTGGCATAAGTCCTCTTAGAGGAGGTTGCCATTAGCCCCACCATAGAGCCATCAATCAGATGACCCACAAACTGAACAATTATACCAAAGAAGTTCTCACACTGCTGCAAGAATTCCTAGGGCCCACAACCATTTTCCCAACCTGGGGATCCAGCAAAGGGACTGAGATCCCCCAAGGAATTGACTTTGAAGGCTAGTGGGATCTGATTACAGAACTTCCATAGGACTAGGGACACAGACTCTTGGAGGGCGCCACAAAATCTTGTGCCCAACAGGGCCCAGGGAAAAGGAGCAATGACCCCACAAGAAACTAAGCCAGAATTTGTGAGTGTCCTGGAGTCTCTGGTGGAGGCGTGGGTTGACAGTGGCCTGCTGTGGAGTCAGGGACACTGACTATAATAGTCCTGGGAGCCAGGGCATGCTGGCATAAGTCCTTTTGAAGGAAGTTGCTTCAGGCCAAACTACAGGGAGAGAACAAAGCCACACCAATCAGCAGAAAATGGGATTCCAGACTTACTGAGCAAGATGTCCTCCAGAGCAAGATGCAGTTTTCCTCACAGCTAGTCCCTCCCATCAGGAAGCTTCTACAAGCCTCTTACCTCTATCCATCAGAGGGCAGACAGAATGAAAATCACAATCACAGAAAACTAACCAAACTGATCACATGGATCAAAGCCTTGTCTAACTCAATGAAGCTATGAGCCATGCCGTGTGGGGCCACTAAGATGAATGGGTATGATGGAAAGTTCTGACAGAATGTGGTCCACTGGAGAAGGGACTGGAAAACCACTTCAGCATTCTTGCCTTGAGAACCCCATGAACAGTATGAAAAGACTAAAAGATATGACACTGAAAGATGAACTCCCCAGGTCGGTAGGTGCCCAATATGCTACTGGAGAAGAGTGGAGATGTAGCTCCAGAAGGAATGAAGAGGCTGAGCCAAAGGGAAAACAACACCCAGTTGTGGATATGTCTGGTGGTGGAAGTAAAGTCCAGTGCTATAAAGAACAATATTGCCCAGAAGGAGGAAAGTAATATAGAACAGATATAAATGAAATAGAGAATGGAAAAACAACAATCAACAAAACAAGATAAAATGTCAACAAAATTGACAAACTCTCAGCTAGAATACTAAAAGAGATAAAAGCATATATAACTAAAATAAAAAATAAAAGAAGGAACATTACCTTTCTCTCAGAATTCCCTGTCAATCTCATTTCCTCAAAATTCCCTCACATCCTCCCTCAAACAGAATTCCTCTCACCTACATTCACTCAGATCCCTCTCACCCTCCTTTCAGTAACCCTCAAACTCACCTCCTTTTCTTCAGAATTCCTTCAGAAATCCCCTTCTTTCCTAAAGAATTCCCTCAGAAATCTCCTTTTGCCCAGAAATTTCCATCCTTCCCCTCAGAATATCATAAGTGTCTTTCTTTGTTTCAGAAATCAATAAAGTATAGTTGCTCAGTTGTACCCAACTCTGCGACCCTGTGGACTGTAGCCCACCAGGTTCCTCTGTCCATGGGGTTCTCCAGGCAAGAATACTGGAGTGGGTTGCCATTTCCTTCTCCATCAGAAATCAATTCTTTCCCTCAAAATTGACTCATAAATCTTCTTTGCCTCAAAATTCTTTCAGACATCTCTTACTTTTTCTCAGAAATCTCCTACTTTCAATCAGAATTCCCTCAGAAATCTCATTATTTACTTCAGAAATTTCCTTTCTCTCAGAATTTCCTCAATCTCATTTCCTCAGAATTCTCTCAGCAATCTCTTTTTCCACCTCAAAATCTGCTTCTTTCCCTCACAATTCCCTCAGGAATCTGCCTCTTTTCCTCATAAATCTCCATTTTTCCTTCAGAAATCTTCTTTCCCTCAAAAAATTTCTGTATTCTGTTGGAATTTCCTCAGAAGTTTTCTTCTTTTAGTCAAAGTACCCTCAGAAATATCTTTCTTTCAGTCAGAAATCTCCTTTTTGTCAAGTTTCCCTCAGAAATCTTGCAATCAGAAATCTCCAACTTTCATTCAAAATCCCTCAGAAATGTCCTTTGGGTCACATATCTTCTTCTTACTGTAAGAATTTCCTCAGAAATCACCTTTTATTCTGTAAGAAACCTTCTTTCTGTCAGGTATTTCTCAGAAATTTCCTTCTTTCTATCAGAAATCCCTGTCTTTTAGTCAGAAGTAGACTTTTTCCCAGACAAGCTTCCCTCAGAAATCTGTCTCCCTGTTTGAAAATTGCTTCTTTCTGTGAGAATAACCTAGAAGCTCCATTTTCTATTTGATCTAATTTCACCACAAAAAATCCTTCTTTCCCACCAAATTTACAGCAGAAATTACTTTCAGTACACTTCACCTCAGGACCTCCATCTTTCTGTTAGATTTACCACAGAACATAGTAAGATCTAGGGCTTCCCTGATAGGTCACTTGATCAAGAATCTGCCTGCATGGATACCCTGGTTCAATTTCTGGGTCAGGAAAATCCTCTGGAGAAGGGATAGGCTCCCCACTCCTGTATGCTTGTGTTTCCTTGTGGCTCAGCAGGTAAAGAATCCTCCTGCAATGCGGGTAGACCAGGGTTTAATCCCAGGGTTTAATCTCTGGAGAAGGGAAAGCCTATCTATCCACTCCAGTATTCTGGCTTGGAGAATTCCATGGACTACTGCATAGTCCATGGGGTCACAAGGAGTCGGACACGACTGAGAGATTTTCACCTTCAACTTATTCTATGTTCAGAATGTCCAAGTTTATATCAGATATTTAGCTAAGAACCCTCCAGTTTCTGTCAAATTTTGCTGCAAAACCCTGTATATTTCATTACATTTTACCTCAGAAGTCCTAGGTTTTGTCAGATTTTACCTCAGAACCCTCTAGTTTGTGCCAAATTTTACCTCAGAAACCTCAGGTTTCTGTCAGATTTTACCTCAGAACCTTTCTATTTTCTTTGAGATTTGACCTCAGAACTTTCGAGTTTCTGTCAAATTTTACCTCAGAATCCTCTAGTTTCTGTCACATTTGACCTCAGAACCCCTTAGTTTCTGTCAGATTTGACCTCAGAATCCTATTTTCTTTCAGATTTTTGCCTCAGAACCCTTGAGTTTCTGTCACGCTTGACCTCTGAACCCTCATGTTTCTGTCACATTTGACCACAGAACCCCCTAGTTTCTGTCAGATTTGACCTCAGAATCCTCTTGTTCCTGTCAGATTTTACCTGAGAACCCTCTAGTTTCTGTCACATTTGACCTCAGAACCCTCCAGTTTCGGTCAGCTTTTACCTCAGAACGTCCTAGGTTCTGTCAGATTTTAACTCATAACCTTCTAGTTTCTGGCAGATTTTACCTAAGAAGGTCTTAGGTTCTGACAGAATTTACCTCAGAACATCCTCTGTTCTGTCAGAATTCACTTCAGAACCCTCAAGTTTCTGTCAGATTTTACCTTAGAACTCTCTAGTTTCTCTTAGTATTTAGCTCAGAACCTCTTGTTTATGTCAAATTTACTACAGAACCTGTATACACACAAACCCCCAAACTCTTTTAGTTATGTTGTTATTTTTTCTTTTATCTTAATATAATTTAGATTATTAAATATGGCTGTCTGAGCTCTGTGTTCCAGAATGCCCGTCATGGAACAGATTTGGTGGTAATTGGCATTCTGTGTACACTGTAATAAACCTGCCTCTGCACAGACAATGACGTTTACTCCTGACTGGGGACATAAAGTCATTGATTATATTGCCTTTATATTTCAGAAAGGAATATAACTTGGCATCTGGTGCTAACTTGGTCAAGAGATGCTACTAAGGGGCATTTGTGGTGTTCCAGTGGTTAGGACTCTGTACTATTGCAAAGTGCAGAGGTTCAATCCCTGGTTGGGAAAACTAAGATCCCACATGCCACAGGGTCAAAATAAAAAGAGATAGAGAGCGAAATATTACTAAGGAAATTGGAAGGAGGCTGTATTAGGAATTTAGTAATATGGCAACAAAAGTCATTCCTATTTTTGTACTCTCCATTTAAACTCAAGCCTGTGCTGGGGTATTTCACTTAATGGGGATCTATTTTTAATCTTATATGAACTTGGCAGTAACTCTCGTGGACAACTCTTGTACCAGGTACTGGAACATGATGCTATGCTTAGACTGTGTATTAATCCAGTTGCTTCCTCATAGATCTTGTGCCAGCATTCCCATTAAAACACTAGAGAGCCCAGCAACATTGTTTTGACAGCCTATGGGGCCAATTTCTAGTCCTGTGGCAGCAACATGCCTTCTGGAAAGGAGGTCTTTTCTTTGTTTGAGTCTGAATTTCAGGTTGGCTGTTATAACAGTGCTGTCTGCTTATCTTTTCCCAGAAATATCAGGAATGGTAGAGATTCATATTGGAATCTAGAAGGGTGTTTAATCCTTTTGCTCACAAGGGCTGTTTTTAAGTATTTTAAACAATAATCTTATGCATGTAAGAGGAATGGCATGGGAACAAGAGTGTCTTCACTTATACCCAGTCCTCCTGCAAGTCAGGATTTATTTATTTATTTAAAATATTAAAAGAAATTTATTTGTGTTTTATTTTTTTAAAGTTGGAGGATAATGGCTTTACAAGGTTGGGTCAGTTTCTGATTCACAACAGTGTGAATCAGCTGTGTACACACATATCTCTCCCTCTTGAGCTTCCCTCCTGCCCACCCCCATCCCACCCCTCTAGCTTGTCACAGAGCACAGAGTTGAGCTCCCTGTGCTATACAATAGCTTCCCACTAGTTATCTATTTTACATGTTTTAGTGTATATATGTGAATGCTCCTGGGAAGAGGTGGAGAGGCAGATGTAGAGAACAGACTCAAGGACACAGGAGGGGAATGAGAGGGTAAGATTTATTTTAAGAAACAATGAAGCTTTTCAAAGGCCGGTTATTCATCTCATTGTCCTGGTACTTCAGAGACTTTTCTCATTATTTTGTGGCATCTCTGTAATTCTTCAACATCTTCTATGTCTACCATATTTATTCCTCATTACCTCTATACCAAAAACAAAACTATGTACTTGTTTTTGGGAAAATTTCTATGATGTTCACTTTTCACAAAATATTTTCAAAATATTGAGGAAGTCTTTAAAATGTTTTTGGCTTTTCCTAAATAAATAAGCCTCAAACAAACCTTTAGAAAACCTTTTCTTTGTCAAACAATATTCTTGTGAAGAAAGTCAAAGACAAATATCATAATGTCACTTACTGTTGTTGTTCAGTCACTAAGTTGTGTCCTACTCTTTGCAACCCCAAAGAGATTCATGGACTGTAGCTTGCCAGGCTTCCCTGTCCTTCACTACCTCCTGGAGTTTGCTCAAACTCTAGTTCATTGAGTTTGAGCAATGAGTCCATACCATCCAACCATCTCATCCTCTGCTGCCCCCTTCTCCTCCTGCACAAAATCTTTCCCAGCCTCAGAGTCTTTTCCAATGAAGCAGCTCTTTGCATCAGATAGCCAAAGTATTGGAGCTTCACTTACAGGTGAAAGCTTAAAAAAATGATGCAAATGAACTTGTTTACAAATCGACTCACTTACATAAAAAACAAACTTATGGTTACTGAAAGGGAAATGGGTGGGGAGGGATAAATTGGGAGCCTGGGATTAGCAGATACACACTACTATATATAAAATAAATGAAAAGGATCTACTGTGTAACACAGAAAAATATATTTGAGATATTGTAACAACCTATACTAGAAAAGAATCTGAGAAAGAATATATGTGTATATATACACACATATGTATATATACTGTAACTGGATCACTTTGCTATACACCTGACACTAACACAGCATTGTAAATTAACTATAATTTTTAAAATGGTTAATAAAAAATACAGAAAAAAGAAAAGGGTGATCTAGTGGTACCATTTGATTGCATGGCCAGTGAAGTCCTCTTTAAGGAGGTGACTTAAACTGAACCAGAGTGACAAAGAAGAACCAGTCCTCTGAGGTTTAGAGAAGGGGTCCCAGACAGAAAATCTGCTGAGGCAAAGGCCTTGTGGCAGGAGCAAACTTGTCCTGTCTGAGAGACATCAAGGTTAGTGCGACTGAAATTAAGCCACAGGGGAGAGAGGTATAAGATGCAGTTAGCGGTCTGGGTGGGGATGAGTTCATGATGTTCTGGGTGAATCATTTGCATTTATTTTATAAGAAAAATTGCTAAAGACCTAGGAACATCAGCTGCTGCCTGGGCAAGGCAAATCTTTGTTCTGCAGTGGTGAACATTTAACAGTGGCCTCTCAGAGGACATTATCTTGCCACCAACACTGGTACCTTGGTTTGCTAGCAGAAAGGGTTTTGGTTTTTGTAAGGGCAGCTGGACATCAGCTCTGGACTGCCTAAGCCATCTCTCCCAGTTGATACAAAGTTACACCTCAATTAAACATGAACTTTCTTTTGCAGCCAATTAAGCCGACTGTGCTCTTTTCCCCATGGGGGCCCAGTGTGCAATGGCTGCAAACAGCAGCCTCCTTGGTAGTGTATGCAACCTGTTGCCTGTACAGGTAGCCCTAAGGGACCTTGGAGACAACTCTTCCTAGTGGGCATTCATGACTGGCCTGCTGTTTCTCAATCTAGACTCCAGACAGGTATGCGTGGTGCCTTTGGAAAGCCCCAGGGCACAGTGGCCAGGGTCCACATTGGCCAGGTCATAATGTCCATCTGCACCAAGCTGCAGAACAAGGAGCATGTGATTGAAGTCCTCCGCCGGGCCAAGTTCAAGTTCCCTGGCCGTCAGAAGATCCACATCTCCAAGAAGTGGGGATTTACCAAGTTCAATGCGGATGAATTTGAGAACATGGTGGCAGAAAAGCGACTCATCCCGGATGGCTGTGGGGTCAAATACATCCCTAATCGTGGTCCCCTGGACAAATGGTGGGCCCTGCACTCATGAGCATCAGCTCTGTTCCCTCCTTAATCACGCTCACCAATAAATGCTATTTCCTGTCAAAAAAAAAAAAAAAAAAAACATGAACTTTCTACTTTTCATCTCTACTTGCCTGGAATAAGGGGAGGGTCTGTCTGGTCAAGGCTATGGTTTTTCCAGTGGTCATGTATGGATGTGAGAGTTGGACTGTGAGGAAGGCTGAGTGCTGAAAAATTGATGCTTTTGAACTATGGTGTTGGAGAAGACTCTTGAGAGTCGCTTGGACTGCTAGGAGATCCAACCAGTTCATCCTAAAGGAGATTAGTCCTGGGTGTTCATTGGAAGGACTGATGCTGAAGCTGAAACTCCAATACTTTGGCCACTTCATGCGAAGAGTTGACTCATTGGAAAAGACCCTGATGCTGGGAGGGGTTGGGGGCGGGAGGAGAAGGGGACGACAGAGGGTGAGATGGCTGGATGGCATCACCAACTTGATGGGCATGAGTTTGAGTGGACTCTGGGAGTTATTGATGGACAGGGAGGCCTGGCGTGCTGTAATTCATGGGGTCGCAAAGAGTCGGACACGACTGAGCGACTGAACTGAAATGAACTGAATAGTGTAATTAATCTATCATTGGTTTGGACTGTTATATCCTTATTGGCTCATTAAGAGACATTATCCTGTATGCGACTGGCTTGTGAAATTATTATAATTCCCACAGTGAACCCGTGTTAAATGTTGTCAAAGACAGTCTCGGTCTTTGAACATAATCTTCCCCGAAACAACACAAAGAGCTTTAAGAATTTAGATCATTTATTTTTGGCAGGACTACTGATGTGGCATGCATTTTTTTTTTGCCTTTCCTTCTCATTTTGATTTTCTCTGCTTTTCTCCTTCAGTGTTAATAATAGAGAAGTTAGATAGAAATAATAAGATATATATATATATATCTCCTCCCTGGTTTCTCAGATGGTAAAGAATGTGCTTGCAAATGTAGGAAATCCGGGTTAAACCCCTGTGTCAGGTAGATCTCCTGGAAAAAGTAATGGCTACCCACTCTGGTATCCTTGCCTGAAGAACTCCATGGACAGAGGAGCCTGTCAGGCTATACTCCATGAGGTATCAAAGAGCTGGACATGACTGAGTGACTAACTCTTTCAATTTCACACACACACACACACACACACACACACACACACACTTATATATATGATCACTTCCTTTATTTACTACGCTTAGCCTCAATCCCCAGGTATCCTCGTATCTATTCCTTATGAACTTTAGAAACTCACCTTAGTGTTACTTGGTTAATTTTCCCTGGTCTTTTAAAAATATAATTAAAATCACTTATATATGCACTTATCATGGCATTGATTATACTGTATGGTCAGTGTTGTTTTACTTGTATCTCCTTCCCTGATCATGACTTCTCCCTTCTCTGAACAAAAGGAGTTTGCACTTTATAAGGATTTATGTTATTTCCTTAGGTCCCATGAGTGTAACACAATTCCTGGCACATCATATGCATATGATCAGTGTTTGATTGATGGATGAGTGTTAAAGTTCAGTTGACTTGCAAACAAGTAGCAGAGCTGGGAGCAAAACCAAAGCCTTGATCTACAGACAGAATTCCTGAGCAAAAGCATGGAGTCTGCATTGGTTATTCAAAATCTGTCATTTTATGAACACTATAGGTGTGCCGACCTGCTCCTGATATAAGTTCCTGAGCAAAATCTGTTTTCACTGCTTTAATCTGGCCCTGGTGTTCATGTCCATTGTGTGTAAACATATGGAAAAGTCTTTAATTCATGCCAATTCTGTGCAAACATGTCTACATTAAAAAAAAAAAAGAAACCTCGCAAAATACTTTGTTGGTAAAGATATTTGTGAGGCTTATTTTAATGATTACTTTGGGCTGCATTGTATCATTTTTTGAAGTTTCTTCCCAAGACCTTTCTTCTCCAATAACTGACAACAGTTATGAGCCTTAGCTAGCTAAGGGTCAACATTAGCAAAGCGCCTGCTGAAATTCTTCTGCAAATGTTAATATAATCAACTTAGATTCTTGGGTGAGGTATTTTCTTTTTAGAAGTTTGTAGTATGCAACAAGACTTTATCAACTCAGAATTATTAACTGGATGGAGAATATAGCTTACCGTTGAAAAATTGAAAGCTTTGTTAATATTGCTTTTTAATCCAAAGACAGCTTTCTCATCTCTTATGAACATGAGTTAATCTTGCTTTCCTAAAATTCATTTCCTAAATCATATTTTGTTTTAATATAATTGAAAAATTTTCATGTTATTATAAACACGGTTTCTGTAGCCCCTAAGTCAAAATGAGAAAATAAATTTCTAAATTTCAATTTTTAAGGAGATTTTAGCTGAATCTTCTTAAGTAACAATCAATTGCTGCTTCTGGGAAAAAAAAAGAAATGGATAATTTAATATGGATGATTAATTTAACTTCAGGTGATTGAAGAAGCCAACTTTACTTTTATGTAATACTTATGTATTTTCTCGGTAGAGTTCTCTAGAGAAAAGCCCATTTTAATGTTCATAAGTGTAAATAATATTTGTAAAGTATAGTAAAAATGAAAAGTTGATGCAATTTAAGTTTCAGAAAACTCATTTACTTAGAAGTGTAAAGTTTATATTTTTATTAGATGATTTATTCTTAAAAGGAGAATTCTAAACAAAGATGATAAAATGCTTCTTTTCATAAAAAAGATTTTTTTTTTTTTTAAAAGGGACTTTTGTAGGGAAAGATCACACACTTCCTTGGGTTCTTCAGCCAGCATCCTGTGTGTTATTTAGAGATCCTTTATCATGGAGGGTGGTCCAGTGGTAATTTACCAGGGGAAAAAAAGGAGTGTACAAAAATTTAATTATTATTTGACCCTAAATAATTATATGTCACTAAACTAATTAAAGAACAAATTAACAATGTGCCACTAATGGGCAGTCTGCTCCTTGCATGACTCACTCATCTTTCACAAAGAATAAGTGATCTGTATTAGAAATGAGCCGAGAAGGATGTTTTTGGGGATAACTATCGCTGTCATTGCAATGTTAAATCGCAGGCTCAACCCCTGGACAAAAAGAGACGGGCTTATCAGAGCCAGGAAAACAGAAGCCCCAGCCTGATAGCTCTGACTCAAGGCCTTGTTTCAAAGCTATGACTCAGTGCAACGCAGCCGGGCAGCCCTGTCCTCCAGTCCTCCCAATCCAGCCATTCACTCGCTAATGTGCGGGTTGCGTGCCTCACACTGATTATTTCTGTCAAGTCCTTCAGATCAGCCTTATTTTCTCGTAAGCATTCATCTTCATTTACAAGTGAATGAAGAGGGTGTCTATAGAGTAGAGTGAACTGTTCAATCAAAACAACAGCTGAAGAAACTGCTAGAAGAACTGTAACACAGAGGCTTTTCACTGTTCAGTGTGGATGTAGGTATGATGGTCATGAGTGTGCTTGTGAAGTGGGGCAGAACATTTTACCCTGCAGATCAGAATCCTAGTTTACATGTGTTATTACGAGTGGATATTTTTATGTTTATTCTTTCCCTTCTTAAAACTTTTATTTTTATTAATTTTATTTATTTACTTTGTCTATTTACTTTTGGCTGCACTGGGTCTTTGCTGCTGCATGGGCTTTTCTCTAGTAGAAGTGAGATGGGGCAACTCTCTAGTTGTGGTGCACTGGCTTCTCATTGCAGTGACTTCTCTTGTTGTGGAGCACGGCTTCTAGGCCCATGGGCTTTAGTAGTTGTGGCCCCCCGGGCTCTAGAGCACAGGTTCAATAGTTGTGGCACACCAGTTTAGATGCTCCTCTGCATGTGGGAAGTTCCCAGACCAGGGCTCAAACCTGTGTCTCCTGCACTGGCAGGCAGATGTTTTACCGCTGAGCCAATAGGGCAGCCCCCTTTTACAACTTTTTATGACTTCTTTTATGCATGTCGTCCCTTCTTGGTGCTAAACTACAAAGACTTATTTTTTTATTGTTAATTTATTCAATCACCTACATCAGGTAATTGGTTGATTAAGGGGCAACAGCCTAGTGATCCAGTATAAGTAAGACTATATGTTCATCAACGATAGCCCAAGTGTGATAATGGATAGCAATTGCCAGTGTACAGACAAAACAGGGGTAGGGGTTCCCTGGAAAAACCCCGTCCCTGATGTCAACCTTGGTACTCAGGGCTGTCTGTTACCACCAGGTTTAGAAAGAGGCTAAATTGGAAGCCGTGAATTTTATTTGAATTCAGTTGACACCATGCTGGTCAACACTTTCCCAAATTGTTTCTGACACCTGGACTGCCAACATACAATTTCTGATGTGAACTCCAAATTTCTGATGGCAACCTCTGTTTCATCTTAACTTATTGAGAAATGATCCTTATTCCTGGTTACCTCTTGTGGCTCAGCTGCTAAAGAATCTGCCTGCAATGCAGGAGACCTGGGTTCAATCCCTGGGTTGGGAAGATCCCCTGGAGAAAGGAAAGGCTACCCACCCCAGTATTGTGGCCTGGAAAATTCTGTGGACTGTATAGTCTATAGTGTTGCAAAGAGTTGGGGACACGACTGAGCAACTTTCACTTTCACTGGCTAATAGAAAGTTTTGCAATAAACCATCTGGAATTTGAGTGGAGTGATTACAAGTAATTTAACATAAAGTAATTGCTGTTATTTAATAGGTGAGAAAGGAGATGCTTAGAGAAATTACTATGATTTGCTCCAACAGCACAAAGCTGATAGAACTTGTACTTTATGAGTACAAATCTTTTGTTTTTTCCAGTTGCTCTCTGTGATGGACTGAACTGTGTCCTCTCCGCCATCCTCATTCATGTATTGCAGTCCTAACCCCCAAGGTGACTAGTTTTGGAGATAGGGCTTTTAAAGAGGTGACTAATGATGCATGAGATTATACAAGTGGGGCCTTAATCCAATAGGACTGGTATCCTTTTAAAATGAGGAAGAGACGTCAGGGGCATAGGCACATGGAAAAACAGCCATGTGAGGACCCAGAAGAAGACAGCCAAGGAGACAGGCCTCTGGAGAAACCAACTCTTGATCTTGGATAGACTTTGGGAAAATAAATTTCTATTAAATTTAAAAAAGATGAAGAAGAAGAGGCAACAAAAACAGCCTCCTCTACTCAGACGACAGGACTTGGAACACCATATATTTTTTGATCCAAGGATACACCACTTATCTATGATACTAAATTCAAAATATCTGAATGAAAAGAAATCGATTCTATTAACATTTGAATGTCTGGTCTCATGAATCATGTAATGGAAGTGTAATTATATTTGCCAGATGAAAAGTACTGCTAAATACTTTAATGTTTGGAAATGTCAGTTTGATTAGAACATTTCTCTTTTCTTTTGAATGACAAATACTTAATAGATGTGGACTTCAAAAAGTCAGGAGAAAAATGCAATATTTTTCTTAAAAAAAAATGTGTTGACCCAAGCCTCCATTTTTCCTACTTGAAATGTGAGAACAAAATTTTTATTTAGACTTAGAGTTATGTTAAATTTCACCCAAAGATTATACTTTTTCCATTCCTATATGTTCCTGTACAATTTCTAATTATATATTTTGACTTAGTTGTGAAAATATTACTAAAACTGTTAAAATAAAATCTAGAATGTTGCATTATAAGAATAAAAATATAATTAAATATAACTATTTATAAATCTTATTAGTATGGCTACACAGTACTAAAAAGAATCAAAGTATTACCCTAGTATAAGCTATTTGGAAAAGTAAATAGCTAACATTCTTCAAAGTATGAAGTACAGAAAACAGAATATATGTTATTTGGAATGAACATTCAAGAAAAAGTTATTTTGATTACAAATTGAATTTTAATGATGATGTCTTCCAAATTTTTCAGAATATGGAAACGGAGTAACTGAGTAACTGAAAATTATCTTATTTGAAAAAAATATTCAGGCATGAATGTAGGTGAGGTGGTTGTATTACTATATAATGTGAGAGGAAAAATAAGGATTAACATAATAAAATATGTCTTTAATACAGATGGCTAACAAACACATGAATGTAGATGGCTAACAAACACATGAAATGATGTGGAACATTACTGGTTATAAGAGAAATGCAAATCAAAACTATAATGAGATACCATCTCACACCAGTCAGAATGGCCATCATCAAAAAGTCTACAAACAATAAATGCTAGAGAGGGTGTGGAGAAAAGGGAATCCTCTTGCATTGCTGGTGGGAATGTAAATTGATATAGCCACTATGGAAGGTGGTATGGAGATTCCTTAAAAAAACTAGGAATAAAACCACCATATGACCCAGCAATCCCACTACTAAGCATATACCCTGAGGAAACCAAAGTTGAAAAAGACACATGTACCCCAAAGTCCGTTGCAGCACTGTTCACAATAGCTAGAACATGGAAGCAACCTAGATGTCCATCAACAGATGAATGGATAAAGAAAGTATGGTACATATACACAATGGAATACTACTCAGCCATAAGAAGGAACGCACTTCAGTCAGTTCTAATGAGGTGGATTAATGTAGAGCCTATTATACAGAGTGAAGTAAGTCAGAAAGAGAAATATAAATATTTTATACTGAGACATATATATGGAATCTAGAAAGATGGCACTGATGAATTTATTTTCAGGGCAGCAATGGAGAAACAAACATAAAGAACGGACCTATGGGCACAGGAGGTGGAGAGGAGGGAGAGGGTGAGATGTATGGAGAAAGTAACATGGAAATTTTCAATGCCGTGTATAAAATAGACAGCCAATGGGAATTTGCTGTACGATGCAGGGAACTCAAACACGGGCTCTGTGACAATCTAGAAGTGTGAGATGGTGAGGGAAATGGGAGGGAGGTTTGGGAGGGAGGGGACATAGGTGTACCTATGGCTGATTCTTGTTGAGGTATGACAGAAAACCACAAAATTCTGTAAAGCAATTATACTTCAATTAAAAAATTAATGTGGCAAGAAAATAAAATATGTCTTTATATAGCACTTAAGTAGAAATGGAGTATTTTCAAATGTAAAAATAATCAGTTATTTAGAAGAGTAATATATATTTGTTGTCTAAAAGTTAAAATTCCTTTAAAATTATGTTTAGCCATGAATAAGGGACTTCTCCTTCTCATGACATCCAAATATAGACTATACTTACTTTATGTATATAAATGACATGGGGAAACTGGAAAGAGGGGGAGAAAGGAAGAAAATGTCTTCATTTATAGAAGATAATTAAACGCACCTTGGGATATATTCATTATGGACATACACAATTAATCCTTCAAGAGACTGCAGCTCACATCATGCTTTCCTTACCTGTTCCCTGGTTTACACCTGCACATTAGCAGTGCACCTGGCTGAAATGTGAGTGACTCCCAACACCAGCTTGTTAAATCTTTTTTTATAAATTTTACTCCTTAAAATGTAGCAAAATAAATTCAGAAACAAAGAAATGCACCTACATAAACAAGGAGATCCCTGAAAAGCATAAGCAGCCACTAGATTCAATGAGAAAGCACAGGTGGAATGAGAGTTTAAGGGGCCTTAGAGCACTATGAATATTTTTCACAGCGTCACAATTACAGAAACACCTGGTTCTGCAAACAGGCTGGTCCGCTGGGAAAATTTTCCACAGTGTTCAGTGAGCCTCAGAGTAGGTTTAAGGCATAGAATGGTACATAGAAGATTATGTAGATTTCAGCTACATGCTCAACTGAAGTTAAAAATATCCTGGCCAAGGGCTTTCTTGGCAACTATTGTTCTGTCCACAGTAAATAAATCTTTACTGTGCACTTTTACTTCATTTATTAGTAGCAAAACTTTAAGTTTTATGGAACTTGCCTGATTTGGAGAACATACTGGGGTTTAAATCAACTGATTCTAATCTGGTGTGAAGACCTAAGACATCCTTAGGCAAAATAGTAAGCAGTATACCTAGTAAACAATAATTTCCCATTCTGTTACCCCACTGCAGTCCTTCACCTGTGCCCAGTGACCACCTATATGCTTCCTGTCTTTGTGATTTGGATTATTCTAAGTAACTCATAACAGTGGAAGCACACAGTACTTGCCTTTTTGTGGCTAGCTTATACCGCTCGGCATAATGTCTTCAGTTCATTCATGTAGTGTATTGCAGAACTTCCATCTTTTTTAAAGGCTAAATAATATTCCTCTCTAGGGATCTATCACATTTTATTATCTATTTACCATTTTTGGTCACTTGGGTTGCCTCCATGTTTTAGATATTGTGAAAAAGCACTGCTATGTATATGTGTGTGCATGTCAGTTGTGTCTGACTCTGTGACTGCATGGATTGTAACTCCTCTATCCATGGTATTTTCAAGGCACAAATACTGGGGTGGGTTGCCACTTCCTTCTCCAGGGGATCTTCCTGAACTAAGGGTCGAACCTACGTCTCTTGTGTCTCCTGCATTGGCAGATTCCTTACCAACTGTGCCACCTGGGATGCTATAAATATGGGTATACAAATATCTCCTTGATGCCCTGCTTTCAACTCTTTCTTGGCATAGACCCAGAAGTAGAATTGCTGAATCATACAGTAACTCTATTTTTAATTAAAAAAAATTGCAATACTGTTTTCCACAGTAGCTGTAGCATTTTACATTCTTACCAACAGTGCACATGGGTTCCAGTTTCCTCATATCCTTGCCAACACTTGATGTTTTCTGTTACTTTGATAGTAGCCATCCTAAGTATGGGTATAAAGTGGCATCTCATTGTATTTTTGATTTGCATTTACCTAGTGACTGGTGATTTTGAACACATTTCATATCTTTATTTATCATTTATATATCTTTTTTTGGAGAAAAGCTATTCAAGTCCTTTTGATCATTTTTAAACTGGGCTGGTTAGGGCTTTGACACTGAATAGTCTGAAATAGTCTAGGATTGTAACACTCTACCAAAAGTCCTTCTAGCATGTTATTCTAGAGATACTAGGAACAAGAATATGTCATTATGGAACCAAATTAATTGAACACGATCCTCTTCTATTTATACTCTTGGGATTATTTAGCAATTCACTTATTTTATGTAGCTTGCTGACAAGATATATTCTTAAATATTTAATTTAAACTTTGGCTGAACATTCAGAAATTAAATTCAACCTATAACTATGTTTGAATGTTTATGACTAAAAATAGTTTAAATGATAAAATAATTCTGCACACAGCCAACTTTAGGTCTAATGTAGGTAGAAAGGGAATAATTAGTAAAGATGGGTTTTGAAAAGATGTTTATAAATGGAATTCTTCATCAAGCTTATTCATCTTTCAGGCATCACAACTGGTCACAGCATTTAACATCTAAGAAAAGTCGTCAAAGCATAAATTTCTTTTTAGTAACTATGACAACATTCAAAACAAGAATTTTAAAAGGGCTCTATTTTTCTCCCTTTTTACTTTTGGCAGTAATCATTTCTGCTTTGGAAAAAAGTTCATCTAAATTTATTGCACTTCTCGACCTAGAGATTAGTGCATACCACAAATTAGCTCTATTTTAGCTTTAGGATGCAATTTACAGTAATAGAAAGAGACTTAAAAGTGTTGGTGTGAAATGGTGTTAAATTATATTTTACATGCTTTAACTTAAAGTGTCAGGTGTATTATATTTTTTCATGTTTCTTAGAATGCCATTGCTTGCTTTCTTTCAATTAGTTTTTATTATAGTTACTTTACAATGTTGTGTTAATTTCTGCTGTACAGCAAAGTGAATCAACTATACATATTTCCCTGCTTTAGATTTCCTTCCCATTTAGGTCACCGCAGAGCACTGAGTGGGCTTCCAGGATGGCTCAGATGGTAGAGAATATGCCTGCAGTGCAGGAGACCCAGGTTCAATCCCTGGGTGAAGATCTCCTGGAGAAAAAAATGGCAACCCACTCCAGTATTCTTGTCTGGAGAATTCCATGGACAGAGGAGCCTGGCATGCTACAGTCCATGGGGTTGCAAAGAGTTGGACATGACTGAGCAACTAACACACACACACACACACACACACACATAGCATTGAGTAGCATTCCCTGAGCTATACAGTAGATTCTCATTAGTTATCTATTTTACACATAGTAACATATATATATATATATATATATATATATATCAATTCAGTTCAGTTCAGTCTTTCAGTTGCGTCCGACTCTGAGACCCCACAGACTGCAGCACGCCAGGCCTCCCTGTCCATCACCAACTCCCAGAGCTTACTCAAACTCATGTCCATTGAGTCGGTGATGCCATCCAACCTTCTCATCCTCTGTCGTCCCCTTCTCCTCCTGCCTTCAATCTTTCTCACATTAGGGTCTTTTCAAATGAGTCAGTTTTTCACATCAGGTGGCCTAAATATTGGAGTTTTGGCTTCAGCATCAGTCCTTCCAATGAATATTCAGGACTGATTACCTTTAGGATAGATTGGTTGGATCTCCCTGCAGTCCAAGGGACTCTCCAGAGTCTTCCCCAACACCACAGTTCAAAAGCATCAATTCTTTGGTACTCAGCTTTCTTTATAGTCCAACTCTCACATCCATACATGACTACTGGAAAAACCATAGCTTTGACTAGACGGACCTTGTTGGCAAAGTAATGTCTCTGCTTTTTGATATGCTGTCTAGATTGGTCATACCTTTTCTTACAAGGAGCAAGCGTCTTTCAATTTCATGGCTGAAGTCACCATCTGCAGTGATTTTGGAGCCCAAGAAAATAAAGTCTGTCACTGTTTCCATTGTTTCCCCCTCTATTTGCCATGAAGTGATGGGACCAGATATCAATTGCAATCTCCCAGTTTCAGGTTCATTATTATACAGTTTT
Organism: Cervus canadensis; assembly: GCF_019320065.1. Taxonomy (NCBI): domain Eukaryota; kingdom Metazoa; phylum Chordata; class Mammalia; order Artiodactyla; family Cervidae; genus Cervus; species Cervus canadensis. Next base: position 5,298,999 of record NC_057399.1, on the reverse strand, counting down.
CTTCCCATTACACTTTAAAGCTTCATTTGCATGATCAAATACAGAATAAGACATATCCTTTGTAAAATGGGTCAACTTGGACTTGAAGTTGGTGAACTAGTTGTACTAAAATTTGAATTTGACCTAATTGTATTAAAATTAAATTTGAAACATTTTAGTATGGTGAATTATTCTAGGGAGGTATAGACTGAGAAAATGCATTTTTACCCCAAATTTTGAAAGTGATTTCTTACGCTTCTTCTGTGGTTTGCTTTTTAAGTTGAATTCACGTTTACAAATTTGAATGATAATGTTTTATTCCACACTGAACCTCTACTTAAAACAAACTCCCTTAAGATGGTGTTTGGCAGCAAAATAAACAATTAACAAATATGAAAATGTGATCTATGGAATAAGAGAACATATTTTCAAATCATGCATCTGATAAATTAAAATCCAAAATATATAAGGAACTCATAAAACTCAATAGCCAAAAACCAAACACTGCAACTTAAAAATGGGCCAAGGGCCTGGATATACACATTTTTTTCAAAACAAGGCACATAGATATCCCACACATACATGAAAAGGTGTTCAACATCACTAATCATCAGGGAAATGCAAATCAAAATCACACCTCACACCTGTTGGAATAGCTGTTATCAAAAAGACATGAGATAAGATTTGGTGAGGATGTGGAGAAAAGGGAACCTTTGTGTACTGTTCGTGGGAATGTGAATTGGTGCAGTCCACTGTGGAAAATAATATAGAGATTTCTCAAAACATTAAAAATGGAACTACCACATGACCTAGCAATTCCACTTTTGAATATTTATCCAAAGGGAATGAAATCAGGATCTGGAAAAGATACCTGTATCCTGCAGCATTATGTTCAGTACAGCATTATGTTCACTACAGAAATCAGAAACAACTTAAATGTTTACGAAGAAACAGATAAAGATGTGATACATACGTGTGTGTATATATATATATATATGGAATATGTGTATATTCTGTATATATATGTATACATATATATATGTATATATATGTATATACATATTCCGTATATATATATATGGAATCCTTGGTGACTCAGCAGTAAAGAACTTATTTCAAAGCAGGAGACTGCTTGCAACGCAGGAGACACGAGTTTGATCTCTGGGTCTTGATCAAGAAGATCCCCTGGAGAAGGAAATGGCAACCCACTCTAGTATTCTTGCCTGGAGAATTCCATGGACAGAGGAGCCTGACAGGCTACAGTCCGTGGAGTCACAAGAGTTGGTCACGACCTAGTGACTAAGTCACCACCATATATGTATATACATACAATAAAGACAAACATCCTTCCATTTGCAATAACATAGAAGGAAACTTGAAGGATTATGCTAAGTGAATTAAGACAAAGACAAAAACAGTATGATATCACATATATATATATATATAATCTAAAAATGCTGTACTCATAGGAACAGAGAGTAGAATGGTGATTGCCTGCATTTGAGGGGGTGGAGGACAGGAGGAGATGTAGGTCAAAGGGATCAGATTTCCAGCTAAAAGATAAATGATTCCTGGTAATATAATGTACAGCATGATGACTACAGTTAACACTGCTGTATTATATTCTTGTAAATTGCTGTGAGAGTAGATTTTAAATGTTCTCAGGACATGCACAAAAAGGTAATTACGTGAGATGATGAAGGTGTTAACTAACTCTATGGTGATCATCATTTTCCAATATGTCAGTGTATCAAATCACCATGTTGTTCACCTTAAACTCACACATTATATGTCAATTTTGTCTCAATAAAACTGGAAAAATGTGCTACTTGTTTACCTAGTTGAAACAAAGAAAGTTGTTTGGAATTCAGTTGGATAATGATTAAGCATTCACATGTTTATATTTTATTATATTGAAAGAGCAAATGAGTCCATATTCACATGTAAAAATTGAGGATAGTGAATAAGGCTTATTTTACAAATCAGAAAGAGATCCCTCGATAGGTGTTAAAACCTCTCAGGAAGAAAGGATAAATAATTTTTTAAATAGGCCATTTTTTTAATCCCAGAAAATATTTTTTATTTTTTTTTCTCTTATTTGTTTTTATTGAAGTTTAGTTGATTTACAATGTTAATTCCTGTTGTATAGTAAAGTGATTCAGTTATACATATATATACATTCTTTCTTAATATTCTTTTCCATAATGATTTATCATAGAATTTTATTTTAATTGGAGGATAATTGCCTTATGATGTTGTGTTAGTTTCTGCGGTACAACAACATGGATCAGCTTTAGGTATACATCTATCCCCTGGCTCCTGGACTCCCTCCTACTCCCCTGGTCTATCCTTCTGGTCATCACAGAGCACTGAGCTGGCCTCCCTGTGCTCAGCTGTCTATTTGACACATGGCAGTGTATATATGGCAACGCTACTCCCCCGAGAATACTGAATCAACAAACAATATGTACTTGTCCCTTCTCCCCATTATTATCAACAACCCATAGGATAAAAATGAAAATCACAATAAAACACCTCATGATTTTGCCTAGATTTTATTAAAGAAATAAAAAAGATTAAATTAAAATTCTCATAGCATTTCCTTTATACTTATGTAATGGAGCAAATGATGACTGTTTTACATAATTCTTTGGAACACTCAAGTTTTAAAATGATTTTTTTGAGGGGAAAATAACAAGAAGATCCATGTGGCAATCTTCTTAATAGGTCCTGAATCACACCATAAAGATAAGTTGCTTGTTTTTCATGAATTTTTTCAGTTCTTAGTGATAGATATGTCTTATCAGGTGGCATTAAGTGGTTACATTTAGATATATATCATGCTTCTGGTATTCAATGAAACTTAGAATCTTTAAAAATACTAAACCACAGAAAAACACTTGGTAGTGAAGCCAGTTAAATCCATTATAAATAAGAAATATTTTACGGGTTCCTTTAAAAGTTATTCTTTCAGTTGACACCATTTTCATTGAAATGCCCAAATGATGAAATTAAACATTTTTAGTCATTACAATGACATAAATCTGCCTAGAAGCTCTTTAGTCAGCTTATCTTACATGCATTCTTTGCCATTGTTACAGAACATAACTTTTAGGGACAGAATTTTATGAGAAACTCTCAGTGGTATTACTCATAATAAATTTACTTCATGTGCATGAATAATGTTTAGAATCTGTCAAACACCACCAACACATTTTTAAATCTAAATTTTCCATAAGGCCAAAGAGAGGTGCTTATATGAAAATGCAAGTTAAATCGTTGGCCTGTAGAGTCAGTGTCAAATATCCTTTTAAAGGGAGTCTGAAGAGGTTTTGTTGTTGTTGTTCAGTTGCTAGGTCATGTCCAACTCTGCAACCCCATGGACTGCAGCACGCTAGGCTTCTCTGTCCATCACTATTTACCTGAGTTTTCTCAAATTATTGTCCATTGATTGGTGATGCTATTTAACCATCTCACCTTCTGCCACTCCTTTTGCTTTCAATCTTTCCCAGCATCAGTGTCTTTTCCAATGAGTCAGCTCTTCACATCTGGTGGCCAAACTAATGGAGCTTCAGCTTTTGCATCAGTACTTTCAATGAATATTCAGGGTTGATTTCCTTTATGATTGACTGGTTTGATCTTCTTGCAGTCCCAAGGACTCTCAAGAGTCTTCTCCAGCACCAAAATTTGAAAGCATCAATTCTTTAGTGCTCAGCCGTCTTTATGACCCAACGCTCACATCTGTACATGACTATTGGAAAAGCCGTAGCTTTGCCTATATGGACGTTTGTAGGAAAAACATTCGCAGCCAAGAAAGTAAAAGATGCTTGCTCCTTGGAAGTGTTGTAAAGGATTTTAGAGGTAAATGATCTCATTAAAATGTAGCATAGTGAATGCTTTTCCTTACTTTTCTATCTTCTCTGGCTCACAACTGGTTTGTTTCACACTAGGGTTCACTCCATGGGGAAGCATTTTACACAGTGACTGATTACATAATTCCTGGTTTGAGAGGGTGTTTCGGCATATGGGTGTTTCTCAGGATGGGGCTAGGAATACTGGCTGTACCCTATAAAGTCAAGAAATGTAATATTGATGACTCAACATAAATATCAGCAGTGGGCATTTCCTGGGAAGAAACAGAAGTGCCCAGCACATAGTATGTATTTTAGTCTTTTCCCTCCTCCACCAGAAGGAAACCAAAGTTTGAGGGAATTTAAGTAATTTGTCTAATATATCACAGCTAAATGTAAAACTGGTTTCAGACATAAGTCTATTGTTACAGACTTGCTACAACCCAAGCCCTGTTTGGGTTACATTTCCCTCCTGTATTCTACTATAAAACTGAGAAGTCATTATTTTATGTAACAATGATCCATACACTTCCTGTCTCTTTCCAAACATGTGATTTTTTGTTTTTTTAATTAGAGGAAAATTGCTTTACAACATTGTGTTGGTTTCAGCTATACAACAACATGAATCAGCCATAATTATACATATATTACCTCCCTCTTGAGCCTCCCTCCCACTCAACACCCCGTCCAACCCCTCCAGGTCATCATAGACTGCCAGGCTGGGCTCCCTGTATCATATAGCAGCTTCTCACTGGCTATCCATTTTACACATGATAGTGTAAGTATGTTGATGGAGAGTATGTATTTTTGTCATCTTTTAAGTCCAATACCAGAAATGTGTTTGATAAATAAGGGAAAGATGAAACATGCCTCATGTTCATGTCACCTGAGACTTTGACAGAGCTTAGTTTTCCTGATTTTTGCCTTCTGCCTGGCTACAGCATTTGGAAACTCTCAGTTAAAATCTTTGTATCTTCCAAAGATCTTGTAAGACCGAGCTGTCACTGGTGACATCCTCTGTTACGTTTTGGTTGGAATCTTTCCCTTGACTGGGCAGCCTCAAATTCCCGTTTTCTTGGTTTGGTTCGTGCCAGGAGTGAAAAGGTGCAGAAAATGGAAAGAAAACATGTTTTCTGCTCTAGTAGAGAAATACTGTAATAATGGACATACTAATGGCAAACACAACCTCGTATGAGAGATAAAAGTCTTTTCAAAGTCTCAGCAGATTTCACCACCAAGATGTAAGACAAGTAAAGTGTCTGCTCAGTTCAAATTTGCCCTGATGTTCAATATTTGTAGGAGGTATATGGATTTATTTTAAGTCAAATAAATTTCCCAAATGTAAAAAAAATAATTGCATTCCTTTAGGCTTAAAGTTCAGCAAATTCATGTAGCTCATTTTTGTTTTGTGCTTTTATAGAAGCCCTTGTTTTCTATGATGAGCTATTATGTTGAAGATGCCATACTCCTTTTTACTACTGATTTGTAGGAAATCCAGGTGGCAAACCAATCTTTATTATTATTCTTATTATCACCTGTTACTCAAGAAAAAAGAGTGCCTACTATTGGCCAGGTAATGGAGGAGACATATAATCAGCAAATGAATATTAGTATGTCCAGGGTGATAAGCGCTATGAAGAAAAATAAAGCTGAGCAAGGTGAGAGAATGTGAGGTTGTAGAAGGTAGTAGCCATTTTACACAGGGTGGTGATTTGGCTTCTTTTGGTGAGATCACACTTGAGAAGAGAACCAAGAAAGTAAGAAAGGAAGTCACGTGATTCTCTGAAGGATGGGCATTGCAGACAGAGAGAACAGTGTGTGAAAAGGCCCTGGGGGAGACCACTTAATGTGTTGAAGGAGTAGCAATATGGCTGGAGGAGAATGAGCTTGACCTGATGGAGATAATGTCAGAGAGCCCAATGGGAACCATGTTCATGTCTTTGACTTTTCCTTAAATGGTGGAATGGTAACACGACCTGCTCAAAGAGAGAATGAAGAGAAAGGGGGTGAGGGCAGGAAGTCCAGGTCAGAGGCTACTGAAAGTAATCCAGATGGAAGGCCGTGGTGGCTGAGGTCACAGTGGCAGCAGCAGAGGTGGTAAGATGCAGTCAGGCTCAAGATGGATGTGGAAGGAAGAGTCAACAGGCCTGACTGATGTATTGGGCAGGGAAGTCCAGGATAATCCCCTGGACTTGGGCATGAATTGCTGGAAGAGGAGGGTTGCTATTGACTGAGACGAGGGGCACAGTATGAGGAGGAGGTTTCATGGTGACAAGAGGGACAGCGCCATAAAAAATGCATTGCATTTTTCATTTTAAAATTTAAACAAATCTAGGGGACTTTAATTTTGGCATGAATCTTAACATGAGTCTGCTAAGAATTTCTTTGGGGAGACAGATCTTCTTTTTAAGGTCTTGAATAGGATTTTTATTCATCATAACTTAAAGGAACAATAAACCCAAGTTAGTCGTGATAAAACATAAAATCTCCACCGTCAGTCTGTGTATACAACTGTCTTGTGGATTTCACCTCCCTGAATAACAGAGGTGACTTCGTGGTGTGTGAAGCCAGAGAGCATATGGTTAATGTAAATAGTGAACTAGCTATCTGGGGTTTTAAGAGTCTGGGCTTAGATTAAATTAATGGGAAATATTTACAGAGAATCCAAGTAGTAATATGCTGGTGATATTGAGTGAGGACTAGGGAGTATGGCCCCAGTGTCCATGAAGATTTCTGGATCCTGGCTGCTGTGGGGACTTACGAATATTTGGGTGGTTTTCCTGTGTGTATAAAGAGGAGGCCATGCATGGATGGTCGGGAAACGTCTTCTTCAAGTGCACAGAGATACCTACTGAGCTCGAATGGCCACCTTTTCCTTTCCATCTGTGCAGCTAACAATTGTGAGTTTGTTGATTTACTTTCCATATATTGGTTGGAAATCCACTTTCTTTAGCAATTAAATGTCCCTCTTGGAGGGGATATATGTAAACTCATAGCTGGGTCACATTATTGTGCAGCAGAAACTAGCACAATATTGTAAACAATTATCTTCCAATTAACAAAAAAAAGAGTAGTGAGAATAGACATCCTTGCCTTGTTTCTAACATTAGGAGCAAAACATCAGTCTTTTACCATAAATATAATGCTACTTCTGCTCAGTCACTTCAGTCGTGTCCAATTTGTTATGATCCCATTGACTGTAGCCCACTTGTCTCCTCTGTCCATGGGACTTTCCACATAGGAATACTGGAATGGGTTGCCATTTCCTTCTCCAGGGAATCAAACCTGCATCTCCTATGTCTCCTGCATTACAGGCACATTCTTTATCCACTGAACCACCAGGGAAGTCCAAATATAATGCTACCTATAGCTATTTTTAGATACTCTTTATAAAATTGAGGAAATCTCCCTCCTTTCGATTTTTCTGAGAGCTCTATCATGAATGAGTACTGTTTTGTCAAATGCCTTTTCTGCATTAGTTAATATGATCATGTGGTTTATCTTCTTTTAGTGTATTAACATGGTGAATTATATGAATTGATAAGCAAAAATTGATACCAGCTTTTTTTATTGCACCAGCTTTGCATTCCAGGGTAAATCCCACTTGGCCATTCGCAAAAAAACCCAAAAGTGTCCCTCTTATTTAATCAAAACTATATATAAACTTGAATCTATCATGATGTTTACCCAGAGTAGTAGGTGATAAAACCCCACAATTAATAATCCTCTTGGGAGTAGCCTTGGTGGCCCCCAGACACACTTGCCAAGGGTCCTTGTACTTTTCTAACAAGTGCCTTTTCATCAACCAAACATCACAAAAGCCTAAGTTAGGAAACAGTTCTAGGAATAACAGACTTCTGTAAAGAGGTAAGATTCTGACCAGCAGCCTAAACTGAGCAATCTTGTTTCTAAACATAGAAGTAATTTTCAGGCCTTTTACAGGGCAGGGAGACAATTATTGCCAAAACAAATAGGGCAGTGTGTCTATACCTCAGACGCTGAGTGGACGCAGTCTGGGCAGGGCCTCCAGCCGGGGCGGCCGCACATCAGCCTGGCTGGACCACACTGGGCTGAGGACCACTCTTGATTGCCTCTGAACAGTTTAAGCATGTCTTTTTAATTGATGGATTAGCTGAATGCAGAATACGAGACACAGAAGATTGCTGATACATTTACTTGACAACAAAAATGTACTGTCTGTGAGAGGGATGGGAGGCTTTCATCAAGAATGTTAATAACATGTGAAACTTTAGGATATAATTTCCAAGTTGTCTCAAAATTTTGTGTATAGCCCTGAAATGATCCTTCCCAATTTATCTTGAGTGTCAGGGCAGGAACGTGATGGATGAATGTTCCTCTCTCTAGTTAAGTTAGGAGTTTGAGAACTGAATTTATGGGGGTTTCCACAAATAGCTTTATTGAGCTTCCAAATTATGGCTCATCAATGCACACTTCTGGGCACTCTTTTGGGTCTCCTGTCTCTCAACTTGCATCAGTAGATTTGCTTGGATTCCACCCCCACCCTATCTCTGATTTAACTCCAGAACCATGGCCTTTATCTCTAACCATCCCTGTTGCTGGTGTTGAATATCCAGATTGCTTGAATTATACAGAATTGTAAATAACACTACAATGAACATCTTCATATGTACAGATCTGAATGTATTTTTGTATTATTTACTTAGAATAGATCCTCAGAAGTGGAATTACTGTGGGAGTTTGTACTAATTTATGCCATCAACAAAATGTGTATACACTTGTGTCAGTATTCACTTTTATTTTTAAACTTAGGACTTTCAACATCAGCAGATACCTTGTTCTTCTTTAAGATTCTTATGAGTTCTTCATTTTATTGTAGATCTCTTCTTCATTATTCAGCTATAAGTGCCTTGCGAGGGATAGCTTGATTCTTCCTACATGTTGTGGGTCTGCAATTTCAGATAAAAAACTCAGTTATGCAAAAATTAACTGTATTTTTTTTCTATTAATACAAGAGAACACCATATTCTAACTATTTAGCCTTGTGGCAGAAACTGAATCTTGATCAATTCATGATTCAGTGAAACTCAAATAAATTCAATGTGTTGTATTCTGATATTCTGATCAACTCAAGCAAATTCAACATATTCTGATTTTTTTTTTCCCTTAATAAGTTCAGCTCAGACTCTTGAGTTCATCCTACCCTGCCCTTCCATGGTTGCTTCTGCAGAACAGTATGAAGTGATCCTGGCCTCAGCTTATCATCTCATAGATGCTTTCATCCCATGATAAGCTTGGATTTGGTGGTTCTTACCACTTGCATCCTGCCCCCTCTCTTGGCTTCTCCTGAAAAGTTAAGCATAAGTCTCCCCTACACTCATATCTCTCAGATCCTTCTCAGCTTCTATTTTATTTCCAACTGAACTTCTCCTCAGCCTCATCCAGGGAAATTTTTTCTCCTAAGGCAAGGGGACAAATTGAGCTTAGTCAACAATCTTCTAAATCCCCAAAGTTTCCATAAAGTCTAGAAACTTAGGCAACTTCTGCACAATATCATTGAGTACATTTTCAATCTGCAAAATATGATATAATATTATCTATGTTTCCAGACATGTGGGCGCCATGTATTACATAAGATAAGAACTCAGCTTTTGAAGCTCAAAAGTAAAGAATCAACTTGTTTTGTTCTTTACATTCTATTGGGTTCTCCTCTTTAAACACAAAGGGGACATATTCTAGCCTTCTGGATTGGGTAGGGTGGGGAATGTTGGGAGAACACACAAGTTAATATTTCCCATTGTTATTCATATAACAACATTCATTCTTTACCCATGTTCTTGGGAAATGGCCAGCAAATCAATTTCAAAATATCCTTTTGTAATTGAATATGTAGGATAGGAGCTTCCCTTGTGACTCAACTGGTAAAGAATCTGCCTGCAATGTGGGAGACCTGGGTTCGATTCCCTGGGGGCTCAGATGGTAAAGTGTCTGCCTGAAATGCAGGAGACCCGGGTTTGATCCCTGGGTTGGGAAGATCCCCTGGAGGAGGAAATGGCAACCCACTCCAGTACTCTTGCCTGGAAAATTCCATGGATGGAAGAATCTGGTGGACTATTGTCCACGGGATCGCAAAGAGTTGGACACGACTGAGCGACTTCACTTCACGTAGGATAGAAGAAGCTAAGAATATGAGAGTTTTGACAACAAATCTGTAGATAACTCCTTCCAGCTCTTCCTCCAATTTCATGGGTAGTCTATTTGAGGTATGATGTGGTTGCTTTTGTTTCTTTGATGCTACAACAGAGCCTGCTGCCTAATGCTTTCTCAATAAATGCTTGATAGAGAAGTGAAAGGAACGCTGTGGTGAACACTATTAGGCAAGTGGGGTATCCTACTCAGAGGCAAATCTAAAGTCTGTTTGCCCACAAGATCTAGGTAAACTTAATCATTATGTAGTCCAGACTTATATTCCAAGATCTATGGCAATGGTCACCCAGGATAGTTCACATTTACTGAAGAACATGAAAACTGGTACATATTGTGGACACTTCAGCTTATAGAAAATGTTCTCAATTGTCCAATATTTGAAAACAGGTATTGTAATAGGATACATGAAAGACTGTGGAATCTAAAAGCTTTTGCTATTAACAGAAGAAGATTTATTACCATCTGATAGAATAACATAAGAAGTCTGCATTTGTCTGCTGTGGATGGAATGTTTGTGCCCTTCCAAAGTTCATGAGTTGAGACCCTAATGTCCCATGTGATGGTATTTGGAGACAGGTCTTTGTTGGGGGTGGTAAGAGAGCAAGTGGGTGGAGCCCTCTTGCTGGGATTAGTGCCCTTATAAGAAGAGCTTGCTTCCTCTCTCTCTGCTCTCTGGCATGTGGGGATACAAGAAGACAGCAGTTTGCAAACCAGAAGACTGTTCTCACCAGGAACAAAATTGGTCAGCACTTCGATCTTGGACTTCCATGCCTCCAGAATTGCTGAAAAATAAATTTCTGTCATTGAAGCCACTCTGTCTCTGGTAATTTGTTATAAAAGCCAGACCTAAGACACCTCTTTCCACATATTTAAAATATTATCATATATGTTATATATAATGTTAGGTATATGTTTTTCTAAATAATTTATAGGGCCCTGGAGGACACAGAAGTTCAGAAGTCTGTTCTGTCACTTAACTCTGCTATCTGGGGTACGTTAAAACCTCTTCTAATCTTTTTTTCCTTATCTGTAAAATAATATAGCACAGTGCCTTGATAAGACATCTGTATGCCAGCCGTTGTGTCTACTAACAATATCTTTATCAGGCAGGTACATGCGTGTCCTGTTGTGTCCAACTCTTTGTGACCTCATGGACTGTAACCCATCAGGGTCCTCTGTCCATGGAATTCTCCAAGCAAGAATACTGGAGTGGGTTGCCATTCCCTTCTCTAGGCGAGCTTCCCGACCCAGGGATCCAACCCACATCTCCTATATCTCCTGCATTGTAGGTGGATTCTTTACCACTGAGATACCTGGGAAGCTTCTATCAGGCAATTGCTGATGTCATTTTCAGGATGGGAAAACTTGCACTCTGAAAGGAGAATTAATATACCCAAGGCTGCATAACTCATAAGTGATAGTGATAAGTGAAGCAGCTGACAACAGAGTCTGGTCCCCAGCAGCTCTATGGACATGCCTTAGCTTGTTATGTGGTCCTAAGGATACTTCCTTACTGATTCTTATGAGAGTTAAATGTGATGATTTTGTGTGTGTGTGTGAAAAGTTGAACACCATGCCAAGCACATGATCAACTCTCAGTAACTATTAAAGATTTATGGAGTTATTTTATTCTTTGGCTGTGGTAGGTCTTCACTGCTGTGCGGGCTTTCTCTAGTTGTGGAGAGAGGGGGTTACTGGGCTTCCTATCGTGGTGGCTTCTCTTCTTGCAGAGCACAGGCTCTAGGGCACGTGGGCTTCGGTGGGCTTGCAGTGAGCGCACCCAGCAGTCACAGCTCTTGTGCTCTAGAGCACAGGCTCAGTAGTTGTGGCTCATGGGCTTAGCTGCTCCATGGCATGTGCGATCTTCCTCGACCGGTGATTGAACTGGTGTCCCTTGCATTGCAAGGCAGATTCTTAATTACTGGGCCACCTGGGAAGCCTTTCTCAGTAACTATTATTTGTGTTAATTTTCCATTTGATTTATCCTATGTTCAGATGAAAAACAGAATTTTCTAAAATTCTTAAAAGTTTTTGGTTTGATCTGTGCTTTTTGTTGTTTCAATCGTTTAACTTAATGCTATGTCCAGAATGACTGTGTTTTGTCTTGTTTTTCTACACAGCCCTGCACTATTTTTATGACTGAAGACCACTAAGTTTCCTTTTGAATGGATTACAAGTGGAACTGACTTTTCCAATTACCTACTCAATTGACCTGGTACAAAGAAGGTTAAAGTTCCCACCTAATATATGATCATTAAAGCATTTCATGGACCTTTTCAGACAAGGCAGTCTGGGAAACCTTGAGACAACATCATTTTTGGTGCCAGACTGATAAGGCATTTAACATTTGTCAGTTACAGGAGAAAGAGACGTTGATACATTAATTAAATGTAATACCTACCTCTCTTTGAGCAAAACGGAAAGAATTTCCTCTTTTAAAAAAAGAAACATGTCAGATAATAAAAGGTAAATATAGAGTAGCTTAGATAATGTAAAGAACACTTGAAATTATACCAGAGCTTTAAAATCTATACATATATGTATTTAGGATACATGTACTGAACAATATTTTTCATCACCACATTGTTAATTTCATGGTTGATAATTTCCTATGGATGATTTCCAGTGCTTGGTACCAGTAAAAGTAAATTAAGAAAATGAAATTTTGGGTTAAAAAAATCACTTACATAAAAAAGATCGATTTCTTAGCCACCACACGCCTCTTCAACTTTGTAAATTCTTTTTTTTTTGCCAATTTCCGAAATGTCGCAAAAACAAACAGTGAGTAAATCCAGTAATTGTCCTCCAAGATTTTAGTCTTAGTTGAAATCAATCATGTAGGCCATTTATCTCTTCTTTTTCCTTCCCTCCCCCACCAGCAGACTGGTGTGGGCTGGTGACTTGAATGGCATTCACCCACATGTGTTTCAGTTTGGGGATCCTTAACCATAATTGATGAGGGATTATTTTTCTTTTTCTTTAAGAACAGATACACAGCATGCTTTAGGAACTGGGGGACACAACAATTTATGTGAAAAGGACTCTAAATTCCATCTTTTAAATATTTTACACATTTTTAGAACACTGAGTTCTATGTGTCAGTATTCAGGGAGAAAAAAAAGTCAGCACTGAATAATTCAGATAAACACTGTAATATTCTAGTATACCAATTCATTTTTTAATCAGATTTACAGAGTTAGTGCTTATTATAAAAATAACATATATTATTATATTATACCATATTATAATAATATTTATACTAAAACTCTTAGGAAGCTTTTCTATTCCCTACACTTTGGTAGAAACCAAACTGGATTTGGTTTCTTAATTTACTTACTTTTATGGAAATAAAAAGTAAATTGGTTTTTGTTTGTATGTCTGGATTTTCTTACAAAGTATCTGATTTCAGCATATAGTGATGATGGAAATTTAGGTTTAATTCCAGCGATTCAAAGTAACCATTGTAATCAATCTCTTTCCCCCTGTCTCTGTTTCTGTCTCTGTCTCTCTCTCCTAAAGAAAAAATTGAGATATAGAGCATTTAGGAAAGCATCTAAGAGCACATGTCTAGAACTGGAAGAATCAGGATAAAACCTAAATTTTCTTCCTTTGAAAAGTGCTTTGTTTTAACTATATTCTAAAAAATACGAATGTAAGAAGAAAATGCACATCAAGGCATTTTCTTTATATTTTAAAGTCTTCATATAAAATGCATTGTTTTTGGCAACTGTCAGTTACAGGGGGTAGACTCACATCCATTCATTAATTTGATGTAATATTTTATCACAAGATGTATCATTATTTTCCTTCATTACAGTGGGCAAAATCTCTCCTTCTGACCTTAGTTATGGGGCTTAGAAATGAGGGGTAAAATACCTTGAAATATTGTCTTCAATTTTAATTAAATTTTGCAGACCTCAGGGTATCACCTGCCATACTGCCATGAAATGTTTTATATAAACAGTCTCATAGTATGTACATGTTGATGTCAGCTTTGCTAACATTGTAGGGTGCAAACACTTGCAAGAAGTGCCTGTGTGCTAAACTAGATGTGAGTCACGAATCTTCCTAACCCTTGATCTCATCTGGGCTTGTCTTATCATCAGTTAATGGGGAGCAGAGATTGCGAGTGGCCCCCATACATATTCAGGTACACAGAGCCAGCTCTCTTGGAGTTGCTGATGCTCAAGATAAGTGTTGAGGGTCAAAGCATGTGGCTAAACTGAACATTCTGGGGAAAAAGAGTGTAATGCGTTCCACGCAATATATATTTCCAGTGATGTCAGGATGCTAGGCTTGGGTTATCAACTTTGTTTCTAACATTTTGGATTTGGGCAAGAGACTTAGTTACATTGTGTTCTTATTCTAATAAGGATATTTTAGTTCTAATATCCTAGCTCTCAGAACACTTGAAAGGAGTTCTGAAGCAAATCAAAGGACCCACAACACAGTCTTTAATGCCACAATGCACATTTCCAGTGGTTTCAGTATTAGGAGTTGGCACCCAGGTCCAGACTTTGGAGCTGGTTGTTAAATTATCCGCTCTTGTAAATGATGCTGAAAAAGATCTCTAGCTTTACTATACATGTTTACAGTGTTTTTCTTTTGCCAATTGGAGGAGACACCAGAGCTTAGCATCTACTCACGCACAGATTTTATAGAACGTCAGACAGAATGATTTTTTATTGAGGAAGGGCCAAGCAAGCTGTGCTTTCTATGGTGTCACACTACACAATATGAGGGCTGAGTTATAAAAATTTGGAGCACCGGCAAGAAGGCAAAGGCTAGGAACGGTGATTTAAGACTACATCATCCTGTTTCTAATTCCTCTTCTTTCTTCCTGCGGAAATGTAATTGCAGAAGCTCGGGAGAAGGGGCTGAAGCGTGGGCTTCTATATCTGCCTTGAAGAGAGTCGTAAAGTCTGTTTTATGAGTCTCTCTGCAGCCTCGCTCTACTTTTCCAAATTAAAGGAGACACTATGACAATCTCACCGATCTCTGATCTTACATCTTAATTTGCAAACTCAGCAGCAATATCAGTATCTAGTCTAAGGGGCTCAGAGAAAACCATGCTGAAATTAATGGCTTATCAAAAGAAATCCAAACATCCCCTCTATTAAAGCAGAAGCCAGTTTTCTTTTTTAAAGAATCTTTTCATAATAAAAGTATTATTTCTTAAAATTGATGTACTCTATTAGCTTCTTAGTTTTCATGCATGTCCCATGTGAATATAAGATGTTAACAATGGAAATAACTGGGTGACAGGAATTCTCTGCTTTATCTTTACAACTTTTCTGTAAATCTAAAGTGATTCTTTTCTTAAAGCTTTTTTTTTTTGATGTGGACCATTTTTTAAAAGTCTTTATTGAATTTGTTACAATATTGCTCCTGCTGTTTGAGTTCTGTTTTTTTGGCCAAGAGGCATGTGGAGTTTTAGCTCCCTGATCAGGGATCGAACCCACACCCCCTGCATTGGAATGTGGAGTCTCAGCCACTGGAACACCAGCACAGTCCCTTAAATGATTCTAAAATAAAATGCATGTGTTCATTTTGAAGCCACCATACTTGTCCTAATATATTTGTGACGTCATAGACTGAACAGTGGGAAGATAATGTGACAGGTAGCATTTCTGCTTCAGATTTAACTGAGAGTTTTCAGTGTGGGATTTTACCCATTTCTGTGATTTTTAAGAACTGGGGGCATTTTGTTTCTTCGCGTATGTCATGTAAAAGGACTGTGTAACCTGTCTGAAACGTATTCACCAACTGTTTGTTTAGAATCTGGTCAA
The DNA here is from genome assembly GCF_019320065.1 of Cervus canadensis. Classification (NCBI taxonomy): domain Eukaryota; kingdom Metazoa; phylum Chordata; class Mammalia; order Artiodactyla; family Cervidae; genus Cervus; species Cervus canadensis. Next base: position 5,283,194 of record NC_057399.1, on the reverse strand, counting down.
ACAGATCCTTCACCTCTTATGTGAATTCCCTTCACTAGTACAGCCTTTGTCTGAAAACTGTAACTAAACCTTGATTGTGGCCTCAAAGACCACCCACTTCTGATGGTCAGAAGCTAGTTCAGACTCTCCGTCAGGTCCAGTGTAGACCTTAGGAACACAAGCATTTCATTTCAATCTTCCCAAACTTGGACAGACCTCATTAGGAGCTGTGGTTCTAGCTTCTGGAACTAAGTCAAGATCAAACCTTAGTGACTATTTAAATAGAAGAATAGATTAGAATTTATAGTTTATCTTGTTGAGAAAACCTTCAGTGAGGAAAAAGAAATGTGTGTGAGCTTTAAGTACAATGATTCTATGTGTAATGAGATGCCATGGATCATCTGGAGAGAAAAGTAATATCCTTTGACATATAAATCTGTACACAGTGCTTCTGTAATCTAAAAATATTCCCTTTCTGCAGAGAAACATTGCTAATGAAAGCCAAAAAATACATTAATCTGCAAAAAAAGAAAAAAATTATTGACGCAACTTTGCAAATCACAGTTAATTGAGTCACAAACAAAACTTCAAATAAAGGAAATAATGTGGTAATTGGGGGCCTTGTTCTGCATAATACACTTGTTGGCATACATTACGGGTTTGCTATCTTCTAAGAGTATTAAATCATTGTACAAGAACATTGCCAAAAAAACTCTTCATTTCCTTTTGGTGACTTCTTACTGCCCTCAGTGGAAGTTTAATAGAAAAGGAAGGACATGATGTAGTTTTAATGACAGGAAACCCATGGCCTTCCAAATGAATAAATTCCATCACTGGCTGCCACAAAGCGTGCTAATTATTTCCTTTGATAAATTAAAAGCTGTAAAAGTCCAAAGTCTATAAGCATGTGGTTTACAGTTATAATCAACCTGTCTGCATTATTGAGACTTCATATTATCCTCATTATTTAATAAGCATTACATGTATTTTTTTATTCCAGATAATTGTATCAAAAACATGTGTTCAACATGTACTGACTTGAGAGATGACTAAAGAAGCTAACTAACCATGTTTCTGACTTGCAGGATGCTAAAATCAAGTATTGATCTATTCCTCTAATGCTAGACTTTGGGAGTGAAGATAGTTTATATTTAAGAAGTGATGAAACAAGCAAAATCAAGTAAGAACCAATCAGGTCCAAAATGTGGAGTGGAATTAGGCTATTATACTTGATTTTATTATTTTAAGTTATCAGCTAAATTGTTTGGGAGTGCAAGAGAGTATTTTTTTTTTAAAGATTTTTTAATGAGGTCTATTTAAAAAATCTTTGTTGAATTTGTTACTATACTGCTTCTGTTTTATGTTTTGGTTTTTCATCTGTGAGGCATGTGGGATCTTAGCTCCCAGACCAAGAATCAAACCCACACCTCTTGTATTGGAAGGGGAAATCTTAACCACTGGATCACCTGGAGCCCCTGGAAATTCCCTAGAACAGCATTTATTTTGTACCTCTGTGTGCTGTGTAAATTAACTTATTCATTTTACAGATATTTATCTAACAGATCCCACGTGTTCTGGGGACACCATAATAATCAACACAGATGCCCATTCTCCACTTCCGGGAGCGTGCAGTATAGGAGGCGAGCTGTTAACGTAGTGATTATACACTGCGTGTTATTAAACCTGGAAATGTCATAAGGAGGTTTGCCGTAATAGGGGGATCACACTGAGATGTGAACAATGAGCTGAAGAGGATGGCAGAGGAGTGGTGCATGTGAGACTGAGAGAAGGTTGAGCGACTTTGGGGCAGGACGGGAATGGGTCAGAGTCTAGCTCACCACCCCCAGGCCCTTGTGCTCCCTTTCCTCAAGCTGGCTGCAAAGAGCACCAGTGCACTTGGATTGTTGAGTCCAGTGAGGACTGCGTCTCAACCCCATCACCACCTTTTCTTTTCTGGCCGAACCACATGGCATATGGGATCTCAGTTCCCTAACCAGGGATTGAAACTGTGTCCGCTACAGTGGAAGCACGGAGTCTTATCCACTGGACCACCAGGGAAGTCCCACCATCACCACTTTGTTGAACACCCAATACAGGCATGACTTGCCCTGGGGAAGTGGAGTGAGATCATGCAGTGATGGAGGGGCAGGAGGTCAGGTGATACAGGATGATACAGACAATATCTGTGTCCCCTCAAATTCATAGGTTGAAACCTAATCCCTGATGTGATGGTATGAAGAGGTGGGACCTTTGAGAGGTGATTAGGTCCTCAGGGTGGAGCCCCTATGGATAGGATCAGTGCTCTTAGAAAAGACAGCCCAGAGAGCTCTTTTGCCCTTTCTATCATGTAAGGACACAGCAAGAGGAGAACCGGAGATGTCTATGAACCGGGAAGTGGGTTCTTACCAGACACTTAATCAGCCATTACCTTGATCTTGGCCTTTCTAGGCTCTAGAACAGTGAGAAATAAATTTCTGTTGTTTATAAATGACCCAGTCTATGGTAGTCTGTTTTAGCAGCCTAAAAAGACTAAAGCACAAGACTTTGCCCTTTGTAGCAAATGAAAAAAAAATTGCTTCTCTTAAGATTATTCATATTAAATAAACCAATTTTACAACTTCAATTTTGCACAATTTCCAACTTTTCTCAAGTTCTATCTCTAAGCAACTCTTTAATAAAGATGAACAAAACATCTTGTTGCACACATCCTGGTTTTGGCTTCGTCTTGTCTTCGCATTCAGGAACGCTATCTTTTGCATTTTTAACCATTTATTCTAGCCCCCTTTAGGCTGGCTAAAATAAAAGATGCTTCATGTAATCTAGCAGACATATATGAAGTTCATTAAGGCTTCATGATCACTTACAGAAAGGTATTGTGGTTCTGCTAGAATTTATAGGATATTAAAATAATGCCTTACAAAAGAGCAATGAAGTGCACAGGTGATTTCATTTGTTCATTCTTTCATTTGTTGATCCTTTTTTTAATTTTTAAAAGTTCATCCTAGATTCACTATTAAGGAGCTGTGAGAAAGGCTAAGAGACCCAGAGAATGAGTCTTAAGAGCTATTATCAAAGTACTCACTCATCCTGGGGAGACGGTCACCTAAAACAAGATTGAGGGCAGGAGGAGAAGGGGTCAAGAGAGGACGAGATGGTTGGATGGCATCACCGACTCAATGGAGGTGAATTTGAGCAAGCTCTGGGAGATGGTGAAGGACAGGGAAGACTGGCGTGCTGCAGTCCATGGGGTTGCAAAGAGTTGGACACAACTGAACAACAATAACAACAACAAAAAGATAACAGAATAGTAGAGATCAGGAGATCTCTGACAGCACTTAACTCAAGGGGTGAGGGAAGGTGTTATGGGTAGGGGCTGCGAGGAGATAGCCTGGCAAAGAAAGGGGAAGAACCTTCCAGCCTGAGAGGTCACAGAGGTCACAGAAACAAAAGCAGGGGATGAGAAAAACATATATATTAAGGAAAATACATGCAAGAACTGAGGAGAAGGGGCCAGAACAAGGGGAAGCTTGAGTGGTAAGGAGGTTGGACTTAATATTTTAGACCTGAGGAGCAACTGAAAAATCTTGATGCTTCTTGTAGGAAGACCCTTCTAAGGGTCTATATCTGAGTTTAAGGCTTCTAATCAGATATAGTTTTTTACAGCCATGCCATGCATCCTGGAGTGTTTTTCGGAATGACACATCTGGAGTAGAGTGGGAAGACTGTCTAGTAACCCAGATGGATACACTTCAGATGTATCACTAGGCTATCTGGATGGAAGACGAGTTTGAAAGGACCCAGCTGTACACACATATACCAGTTAGGAGACAGCTGTGACTGCTCAGATGAGAAAGGATAAGAACCTCAAGACTCTTGGTGCTGGTGATTGTGGCTTGCTCAGTTGCTCAGTCATATCTGACTCTTTGTGACCCCATGGACTGCAGCATGCCAGGCTCCCCTGTGCTTCACAATCTCCCCGAGTTTGCTCAAACTCAATATCCATAGAGTCAGTGATGCTGATGGAGAGAAGATAAAAACTCATGGGGCACCTCACACTGATCAGAATGGCCACCACTAAAAAGTCTGCAACTAATAAAGGCTGGAGAGGGAGTGGAGAAAAAAGAACCTGCTTGAACTGTTGGTGGAAATGTAAATTGGTGCAGCCACTATGGAAAACAGTATGGAAGGTCCTTGAGAAACTAAAAAATAGAGTTGTCATATGATCCAGCAATTTCCCCACTGTGCGTATATAGGAGAAAACTCTTAAGTCAAAAAGATATATGCACTCCAATTTTCATAACAGCACTACTTACAATAGCAAAGATGTGGAAGCAACATAAATGTCCATTGACAGAAGAATTGATAAAGAATATGTGGTAAATATATACAACAAAATATTACTCAGCCATAAAAAAGAATAAAATAGTGTCATTTGCAGCAACATGGATGGACCTAGAGATTATCGTATTAAGTGAAGAAAGAGAAAAACAAATATCATATGATAACATTTATATGTGGAATCTAAAGAAATGATGCAAATGAATTTATTTACAAAACAGAAATAGACTCACAGACATAGAAACAAACTTATGGTTACCAAAATGTATAATGGGGGAGTGGAGAGAAAATAAGGAGATTGGAATTAACATATACACACTACTATGTATAATACAGATAATCAACAAGGACCTACTGCATAGGCCAAGGAACTGTATTCAATATCTTGTAATAATCTATATTGAAAAAGAGTGTGAAAAGCACAAGGAGCTCAGCTCAGTGCTCTGTGATGACCTAGAGGGGTAGGTTGGGGGGTGAGAGGGAGGCTGAAGAAGGAGGGAATATATGTGTACGTACAGCAGATTCATTTTGTTGTATAACAGAAACCAGTGCAACATTGTAAGGCAATTATATTATACTCCAACTAAAAATAATTAATTAAAAAAATATATGTGTATGTATAATCGAATCACTTTGTGGTACATTTGAAACTAACACTATGTTGTAAATTAACTATACTTCAGTTAAAAAAAACTCAAAAAACATTTGAGAAGAATTTAGGAGACAATAAAAGCCAGGTTTCATGTTGACTGTTTAATTGAGTGTTTGGAGTAAGGTGGGAGGCAGATCAAGGGTAATACTTAGGCATCTAGCTTGGATAACAGGATAGAGTATGGTGGAAAAACAGAAAGGAAACACAGAATAGATATTGAAAGCACCACAGCATTCACAGATTGAAGTGGGGAAAAAATTAGGCGCAATAGGAAATTTCAACAAAAGGAGACTTCATTACCAGCGACACAGAAGAGCATTTACTGAGACAATTGTCCAGGATACTGTTAACAGCAGGTCTCTCTTTGGTAAAATGATGCTCTTCCATTGATTCTCAGACAGGCGGCTTCTTGGTCTTATTCAAGACAAACCCATCTTGTGGCAGATTCAGAGCATTTTCTCCTGTTCTCGCTATACATTCTTTCTTGTCATTTCAGATACTTATTAATCACACCTCACCCCCGCATCTCTGTTTTCTCTTCCCAGTTCTAAATAAACCTAATCCTTTTAACTTCCACCCAGAGACTTTATTTTGTGAACTATGAATCATTTTGCTCCTTCTCTTTGGGATCCCATCCAGGGAGTCCATTCTTCATTTTTAAGACCTCAAATCAGACACATTTTTCTACATTTCTATGCCTTGCATCCAGGAGGTGTTTGATAAGTCTTTCCAAAATGATAAAGTCCTAGGGCTGGTGGGAAGACTGTCTAGGAACTCCCACATGCTAGAATCCTATTTATTCCAGTTTATTATCAACACATTTTTAAACATTAACATGGCATTGATGACTCATATATGATCCCCTATAATCCCGTCCTCTGTTTATGTTGTCTTTGCCTGTAACCAGGTCTTTATCATCATTTCTGTGCAGTTTGTTTTCCCCCTTTTGCTTGTCCTGATTACATTTTTATTCTCATTGTTTTTGTCTATTTTTCAAGGTCACTTAAAGTTGTAATTATCTACTCCATGTGGCTAAGCTCCCACTCAACTTGGTGCCACTAGTAATTTAATGAGTTCCTCCCAAATTCATCTGCCATTAAAAATGTTATTAAATAGTTCTGGCCCAGGGCTATTCCTTTGAGAAAACATTCAGGCCCTCCAGGCTGATATGGCATTGTTGATAACTGACTCTTCTTGAATATTTTTCTAACAAGTTTGTACTCTTATCTAGTTGCAAAACAGCTTAAATAATAGTTAATAAAATATGTCTGTGTAGTATTATACTCTACAGAATCCCTCTCCCCCAGAAAAGTTAATTTGCTGCTTAAATACCTTAGCAAGACAGGAAAGTGAAGAGTTATCTTGTACCTATTTCAAAGACTTGAAAACTGAGTTTCAGGTTAGTGACTTAAATAGGCTCCCCCAGCTAGAAATAAATATACAAGTTCCTCAATGTATATTTTCTGACTTCAAAACCAGTGTCCTTCTTACTCTACCATGATGAAGCACTCTGTTTATATATTCGTATGTGGCTTAATATATATTTTTAAGGTTTTTTTTTTTTTTTTTTTTTTTGTGCTATTGAGTTGCATGCCTTCTTTATGTATTTGGGGTATTAGCTCCTTATCAGGTACATGGTTTGCAAATACTTTATCCCATTCTGTAGGTTGACTTTTTATTTTGTTGAGTTTCCTTTGCAGTATACAAGCTCTTTTAAAATTACTAAATTAAGAATCTTCATTAAAAAGTTCTCACAATTCTATTCCACTGTTGATCTTCCCATTGCTTTAATACCTAAGGCATGACTGATCTGTACAACACCATTCAAAGCAATGTGTACTGATTGTCACATAAGATGTTGACCTGAACACTGCTGCTGCTGCTGAGTCACTTCAGTCGTGTCCGACTCTGTGCGACCCCATAGATGGCAGTCCACCAGGCTCCCCCGTCCCTGGGATTCTCCAGGCAAGAACACTGGAGTGGGTTGCCATTTCCTTCTCCAATGCATGAAAGTGAAAAGTGAAAGTGAAATCGCTCAGTTGTGTCCAACTCTTAGCGACCCCATGGACTGCAGCCTACCAGGCTCCTCCATCCATGGGATTTTCCAGGCAAGAGTACTGGAGTGGGGTGCCATTGTCTTCTCTGGACCTGAACACTTAAGGCACATAAAAAAATTGTGGTGCATTTCCTCAAGAAGGAGTTATCCTAGTAGATACCCAGGGGATAAAAGATTTAATATGAGACCCAGAACCACAAGGGTAGTAAAAAAAAAAAAAAAAAAAAAAAAAAGGGTGCTATCTAGCACCTAGTTAGTGGTGTTTTAAATTTTTCTGCTTATTGTTTTAAGAAAAAATGATATACCATTTATCTTCCACCAATTATGATGAGTGTATTATTGTAATTTTTATTTGTAAATTGGCACAAAGATGAACTTAAAATGGCAGTTTTGTGAATTCAGAAATTCAACCCAACATCACTATTCTAAGATCTCTGAAGGACTTTTGCTTCTGTTGGGAAATAGTATTTTGCTTAAGGGCAAGAACAATAAAGCATATGCATGTCTTGGCTTTCCTATTGCTAAAGATAATGGTCTGAACAGCATTTTACAGTCTTCTGAAGCCAAAGACTAGTCAGAGGGTGAAAACTGAACATAACTTAACTGTAAAAATGATTTAAACTATATTGTGAATGTATCTCCACGTGAACATATTAACTGCAGTCTGAGTGCAGATTCCGAGTGAGGAGAGTTCAAACCTCCAGGCTGATGAGCCATTAAGGTCCTGGAGTAGGGGGAAGGGGGCAGTGTGAAGCCAGTGGACTGGACCGGAAGATGTTTGGTTTTCTAAGCTGTACAGCTCTCTAGAATTCTTTGGTGCCTCCTCCCTACTCCTAAGCCACAAATACAACCACTTTCCACACTTACTGATGCTTTCTTTGAAATGTCTCTCATTTAAAAAAAAAAAATTTCTTTGGCTTTGTTGGATCTTCCTTGCAGCATGCGGGATCTAGTTCCCTGACAAGGAATGAGCCCAAGCCCCTTGCTTTGGGAGTATGAAGTCTTAGCCACTGGACCACCAGGGGAGTCCTTGAAATGTCTCTTAATTCTGTCTCATTCTTTGTGTCCATAATGCCATGGAGCACAGGCACGTTTCCTGTTCTGTACGATTATTTTCTGCTTCAGCCCTGCCTTCCCTGGACCCAGGGGCCATCTTCTCAAGGGGCTGCCTCAATGGGACTTATTGCCTTACTCAAAACTCCTTAATGAGACAGTTAGGTATCAACACAAGGGGAAAAAAAAAAAGAAAGGACTCTAATCCTTTCTTACATGATATACATAATTCCTTAATTTTATATAGAATGAAAAGCCAAATGTATGTGGAAAAAGAATAAACAGTTTAGAAGGTGATTCAGGAAAACATTTTCATTAAATGGAGGTAGGTTACCAGGGGTTTTCAGAGAGTTCTCATGTATCCCCTCATTCTAGAACACCCATAGCGTCCCATCTTACTAACAGTTTGCCTTAGCGAGGTACATGTTTTATACTTGATGAACCAGTATTGATTCATTTTTATTAACTGAAATCTATCATTTATATTAGGGTTCACTCTTGGTGCAAGCTTTGGCAACCACTGATCTTTTCACTGTCTTCATAAAAACCACAAGCCTCTCCCCATGAGCCTTTTCTAAAACGTTTGGTAGAATCATGCAGTATCTAACCTTTCAGACTGGCTTCTTTCACTTGGCAATATGTGTTTAAGTTTCCTACATGTCTCTTCGTAACTTCATAGCTCTTTTTTAAAAAATCACTGACAGTATCCACTGTATAGAACTACCATAGTTGGGGCTTCCCAAGTGGCATTAGTGGTAAAGAACCCTACTTACCAATGCAGGGAATATAAGAGACGCAGGTTTGACTCCTGGGTCAGGAAGATCCCCTGGAGGAGGGCATGGCGATCCACTCCAGTATTCTTGCCTGGAGAATCCCATGGACAGATGAGCCTGGTGGGCTACAGTCCACAGGCTTGCAAAGAGTCAGACAGACTGAAGTGACTTAGCACACAAAGAAAGAGATAGATAGGTCTGACTAATTTAACATTAGAAATTCATGTTAATTAAGAATAAAATTGTTTTATCAAAAGGCACCATGCAAAAAATGAAAAGACTGACTTTAGAATAAGAGAAAGTATTTGCAATTCATTATCAACAAAGTCTAGTATCCAGAACATTTAAAGAATTACAAAACAATATGAAAAAACAAGCAACCCAATAGGAAGTAAACAGGCAAATAACAAAGCAAAACAAAAAAACAACTGTGCACTTTATAAGAGAAGAAGAAAACCTCCTTGATGAATTTTTATTTTCTGCATCTCAGAGCTTTCGCCACTAAAGCTTTACTTGAAACCACTTTCATGAAACCTCCAGTATAGCCAAACTCAATGTCTCCATGGAAACCTTGTCATTTCCTCCGTTCAAGCTTTTAAAAGCTGATACACAAGCTTTGGATCCTGGTACCTCCCTGGTTGCAACCACAGATATACCATAAATCATCTCTGGTCCGAGGGAGGTGTGCCTACATTCATCCATTTGTTGTAAAATGCCTCATGATTCTTATATTCTTCCTTTACATCAGTATTTTTTTTTTTCCTTTCTCTGTTTACTTCCTTTCCCTCAATCAGACATGTCAACTCTGAGGTCAGACAGCATGTCTTCTTTCCCTTAAAATCAGTACATTTTAGGATGCACTTTTGCATAGAGTAGATATTTTGGATTAATGCTAGTGAAAAAAGAATGTCTTTTCTGGATAGTTTCTTGGTGTCCATGAGGTCAACATAGTAGCATCTGTAACCACTCTGAAGTTTTGCCCTTCGGCTCATTTGGTTTGAGAAAATATTTCCCTGAAATAAAACTGGTTTCTTTCTGTATTTATTCTTGGCAAGTGTCATCCACATCCATCCCCACTTTCCCTTCTCACATCAAAGGATTCACACAATGCTGTGATCCTGTCTTCTAAATATTTCTTTGTTCAGTTACTAAGCTGTGTCGACTCTTTGTGACCCCATGGACTGCAGCATGCCAGGCTCCTCTGTCCTCCACTATCTCCCAGAGTTTGCTCAAATTCATGTTCATTGAGTCAGTGATGCCATCCAACCATTTCATCCCCTGTCACCCCCTTCTCCTTCTGCCTTCAATCTTTCCCAGCATCAGGTCTTTTCAAATGAGTCAGCTCTTCACATCAGGTGGTCAAAGTATTGGAGCTTCAGCTTTAGCATCAGTCCTTCCAATGAATATTTAGGGTTGATTTCCTTTAGGATTGACTGGTTTGATCTCCTTGCTGTCCAAGGGACTCTCAAGAGTCTTCTCCAGCACCATGATTGGGTCTATCTTAGATCTCAGATCCCATGTCTTCTGCATCATACGGTCACTGCCTGGGTTTGGGTCCCAGTAGTCCTCCTGGAACTTTCAGTCTTTCTTGATGCTCAGCTGTCCTTCACTCTGTATGAATGAATTCTCACACACCCCAGTTTGGTTCCATTGTTTAACTCTTTGGGAGAGTTTCACTTTGGGCTGGTTAAATGATAGAAATGGTTTATTTGACATTTTATAATTTCCTAGTGTCACAGCTAAGCTAAACTGGAAAAAGGCTACAAATATAACAGCTTATGAAATTCTTATTGAAACTCCAATACTTTGGCCACCTGATGTGGAGAACTGACTCATTGGAAAAGACCCTGATGCTGGGAAAGATTGAAGGCAGGAGGAGAAGGGGATGACAGAGGATGAGATGGTTGGATGGCATCACTGACTCAATGGACATGAGTTTGAGCAAACTCTGGAAACTGTGAAGGACAGGGAAGCCTGGCGTGCTGCAGTCCATAGGGTTGCAAAGAGTCGGACACGACTGAGCAACTGAACTGAAGTGGTAACAGCTTATGATGGGGTACCCCCTGCATAGGATCTGCTAAATGAGAGAGGCCCCCAGGGACAAGACAATGATCTGAAAGTTGGCTGTCATGAATGAGAGACAGGGGCCATTATGTGAAGGTGTGTTTCCCCTTCAATCAGTGTGGTAACAACAGGATGGAATGGAAATGGATGTTTCTCTGTGTCTCTCAGAGTCACCTCAGCGCAGTCCTCACATGACTGTTAATGCAGATGTTGTTCATCTTATCTGATGAAGGATTTCCACATTTTTACCATCAATATTCAAATATTTGTTACTATTTTTAGAAAAATTAACTCTGCTCTATAAATGGGCAAGCAGTGCTTTAGTGTGGGCTTTCCAGGCGGCACTAGTGGTCAAGACTGCCTGCCAGTGCAGGAGACGTAAGAGATATGGGTTCAGTCTCTTGGTTGGGAAGATCCCCTGGAGGAGGACATGGTAACCCATTCCAGTATTCTTGCCTGGAGAATCTCATGGACAGAGGAGCCTGGTGGGCTACAGTTCATGGGGTCACAAAGAGTTGGACACAGCTGAGCGTCTGAGCACATGAGTGTCTTAGGTAAGAATGGCTGACTTCACGGGAAGAAGGAAAGAAGCAGAACTGTCTGTGTCTATACAGAACTAATTCCCTTGTAAGAATCTCTTTCTCTCTCTCTCTCTTTTTTCTTTTTTCAAGGAAGATTTCTCCATTAAAACCAAACAGGGCAATGTATTACAACTAAGATTCATACTAACTAACCATGAAACAATGTGAAACACAGTAAAATTTAACCAGTGTTTGTCTGTTATGGACCAAATCAAATTAGTTGATTTGAAGAGTATACATTTATAGTGATTTTACTAAATGACTCTGAATTCTTTGCAAGGATGCACCTAGAGAAATTGGAAAAGACTAGAAGAAATATAAACAAATGATAAATTCAGGGCAAGAACTTTTCTCTAGACACCTTGTTTTGCTACGACTGTGTTTCATTTCTTTTTACTGCATTTTTAAGAGGAGGGTGTTTGGCAGCTAGTTAGAGGGCTACACGTCTCTTCTTTGGGGGGAACCAGACAGAGGAATTATGATGTGTGCCATATTGTAAAGGAAACATTTGCTTAGAAACCTGTAAGTGACATTTTTATGCAAGACCTAGTGTTTTCAGGGCCTTGAAAAGGTGGGAAATGTTTTCTTTTCAGAGTGTGAAGAGGATCTCATATTAAAAATAGACCATACTTACTAGTCTCTGATTAAGAATGGCATGTGTTGGTTTTTTCTCCCACTGGGTGTTGGTGGACCACAAGTATTACAGGATTAACATTGTGACAGAAACCAATTCACCCTGACATAATTGTGTCCAAACTGAAAGGTTTTCTCCTTTTCCAGAATTTTTGTACCAAGTTTCTGGTAGTGTTTGTATAAAATATGAAGTGGTAAAGTTCTTAGAGAGTTCTGTTAATTTAGTTTCATTAGCTTATCAATTGAAATATTTAAAATTTTTCTTGTTTTGTTTCCAGGAGGGTGGCTGCAAAGATGTGAAAGATGAGGGCAGATGGGTTCAATATATTTTGAAGGTCTGATCCATGAGTTTGGGTGATGGTTTGTGTGTAGAAGTTAAGAATGAAACAGGTGTCAGTAACTACCATCAGGATTTCAGTTGAAAACTAAGTGAATTTTAATGTCATTTACAGAGAAAGGGAAGACTGAAAGAGGAATAAATATCAGGTAGATGATCCAGAGGTCGGTTTTAGACATACTAAGTTTAAGATAGTGGTGAGATAGCTAAGTGATCATGTCAAACAGAAAGATATAGAAGAGATGTCTGTTATATTTAGTTATCTATTTAGTTATCCCCACCAGTGGCTCAGTGGTAAAAAAATTCACCTGCAGTGCAGGAAGAAGGAATTCATGGGGCCTGGACTTCATCTGAGGCCTGTTCATGCTGACCATGCTTGGCCACCTCTCCAATGGACTCTGAACTCTGTGTTTAGTATCTATGGAAATGACAACAGACGGATCAGACCCCCTCCGGACCGGGGAACCTTGAAGATCATACCCAGGGTACTCATTGCCTAAGAGAACACATACACTAATCACCCCTTCCTCCAGGCAGGCCATAAAGTTTTCTGTACCTATTGGAGTGTAACCTCAGACTTATTGATTATTGGCTAATTGTTTAACTATCTGAGCACATGGCACATGAATGATGGGGTTATTGGGATTGTATTTACCCTTTCTTTGTTTATATAAGTCTCAAGGAAATTGGGGTGGTGGGTTCGGACATGTACACATGGGGTATAAAAGATTTCCACAAATGCTGGTCGGGGTCCTTGGCTAAGAGGAGACTCTGCCTTGGGCCCGCCAGTGTAATAAACTGCACTCCACTATCTGCATTGTCCTTCTGAGTGAGTTTGTTTCCCCGAACGCGTGGCTACAACAGCAGTAGACCCGGGTTAGATCCCTGGTTTGGGGTACCAGATATGGCTACCCACTCTAGTATTCTTGCTTGGAGAATTCCATGGATGGAGGAGCCTGGTGGGCTACAGTCCATGGGGTTGCAAAGAGTTGGACATTACTGAAGTGATTGAACACGCACTCACGCACGATATAGATGATTTTTAACACCAAAAGGATGGGTAAGATGGCACAGAGTTGTACTTCTCAAGCTGAAGTTGGACCAGAGATATCCCTGGACAATTATTTAAAGTACATATTCCTAGGCTCTAAGTCACCTGTTGAGTAACAATTTCCAAGGTTGGTTAAGTGGTCATCTGTGTTTTTAATAAACACCAGTTGCTTCTAAGTATACTTGGGAACCACCGGACAAGACAAAGTATATGGACCAATTTCAGAAGAATTTCAGTGTTTCAAGGTGTGTGTATGTGGGTGGAAAGGAGCAGGATGTGAATACCAGGAAAGAAGATGAGAGAACACAGGGAACATTAGAAACTGTGAATCTCAATCAAAAATGGATGCTCTCAATCACTCTGCTCCAGACCTATCAAACATTCCCATATATACAATTACTCAGCCACAAAAAAGAAACAAAATTGGGTCATTTGTAGGGATGTGGACAGACCTGGAGACTGTCATACAGAGTGAAGTAAGTCAGAAAGAGAAAAAAAATATGTCGCTTATTAACACATATATGTGGAATCTAGAAAAATGGTAGAGATCTTGTTTGCAAAGCAGAAGTAGAGACTTAGATGTAGAGAACAAATGTATGGACACCTAGGAGGAAGTGGGGTGGTGATGGGATGAATTGGGAGATTGACACTGACATAGATTCACTACTATGTGTAAAACAGATAACTAACTGCAGCACAAGGAACTCTATTCAGCATTTTGGGGTGACCTAAATGGGAAGGAAACCAAAGCAGAGAGGATGTATGTAAACACACAGCTGATTCACTTTGCTGTACAACAGAAGCTAACAGAACACTATAAAGCAACTATACTCCAATAACAATTAATTTAAAAAAACAGTCCCACTAAGTGACTTCATTTTATATCCCCTCATTTCATATTATTTCTGAAGTCATCCTGATCTTTACTCAAAATAGATTTTTATACCCAAGACTTTCCCATCTATTTTACCAAATCATAAAGCAATCAGAATTTTGCTCTTTCTGTGTTTAAAATATCATCTCTCTGTAGTAAAACAGTGGCCTAGGAGCCAAATAACTATATTTTGACCAGTTGTAGAAGGTGGAGATAAAAATCCTGGACTCATACATGCAAAAAACCCCAGAGCTCTTTCTGTTCCAGTGGCATCTGACCATTAGAATGTGAGCCTTTACAATCAAGAACAGTAAGTACAAAAAGGCTGTGGAGGCCACATATGAGGTGTGACATTCTTTTCTGTGAATCTCATAATTGCCATTTTGATTTTATTGTGGTTTACTTCATTTGCCACAGTGCAATTGGAAGAACCAAGAGTCTGAATTAAAACTCTTGCTTCTAGCTAAGCCCAGGGCCATTGAAAGGGAGGAGGGCTGCTGCTTTGCATTTCAATGTCACAGCCTACACCCTAAATACAGGTCAGATTATGTTCATTTAGATCAAAAGGAATTTCTACAGTTATTTGTTTGCAGATTTAAAGTTAAAGGAAAGAATTAAATAGTACAAACAGATATACTGAACTGGCCTTCTCTCCATTTTTGTTTGAAATGGACTGAGCTTGTTCTGTAAGGTTCAAGGATTCTATTTTCCATCCTTTCTATCTAATGTTTAAGTGAAGGTAGGTTTAGCCGATCTGTTTTATGTCTACGTGACATGCATCTTCCTTCTTTTTTGGCTCTAGTCTCCTTTTTGGCTCTTGACTTCTATCACTATTCTGGAAAGTCAGGAAGTCAGCCAGAACAAAATGAAGCCTAGCAGATTTTTAAATCGCATTTATTTAGGACAGTAATTCCAGTGGCAGGGAGCCCACCATTAGCAAGGATATATTAGCTATTTTTATTACTAGATCTGTATTATTGTCGGTCTGAATTCCTTGTCTGTCATAAACCCAGAAGAAAACAGTTAGCAGATTTATGATTTTGCAGTGTCTCTGAGATGTTACATTAAATACCTGGTTCACAGTTCTCTGGAGGGAAACTTCACCCCCTGGAAACATGAGAGGCCAAGGGGCTGGGGTGACTTTAAAAGCAGAGTTGGGCTTCTGTGCATTGCAGAGCTCTGTTTGTTTCTCCAACTAAGTCGAGAGTTGTGAGCCTCAAAGATACAGTCAAGAACCCTGTCTTCTTGTTTTTGCCTACTTCTAACTGCCAGTCGAGGGAATGACTTTAAAAACTGAAATCTGGACTCAACATATTGAAGATATACTTCTTTTTAAACATTTATTTAATTTCTTTGCTCTA
Organism: Cervus canadensis; assembly: GCF_019320065.1. Classification (NCBI taxonomy): domain Eukaryota; kingdom Metazoa; phylum Chordata; class Mammalia; order Artiodactyla; family Cervidae; genus Cervus; species Cervus canadensis. The sequence continues at coordinate 5,267,442 of NC_057399.1, read as the reverse complement.
CCAGGGTTTAGTTGCTGCATGTGGGACCTAGCTCCCTGACCAGGGATAGAACTTGGGCTCCCTACATTGGGAGCACAGAGCCTTAGCCACTGGACCATGAAGGAAATCCCTCAAAGACATATTTTGGAGCCATTCATATTGTGGGTGTGGACTACCCAGTTCAAAACCTGTTGATGAAGTTTACACTGATACAATGGTATATGGGACATATCATCAAAAGCTTTGAGAAGAGCTAGTCGTCAAAAGGCATCTGGATTTCAAGGCAATATCTGTCCCTATATAACCTCCAAGAATTATGACCAGTGCTTCTCATTATGGCTTTTGTGCCTCCATACACTTCATTTAAGTTATTCACCTCGAGAAGAATGGATGTTATTCCTAGAACTCCAAGGGCATTTGCCTGATGGGTATGAAAGCAAAAGAAGTACTGAGGAATACTCCAAGTACAGTCAGGGAGGGTTTGCCTTCTAACATTGACCTTGTTTGGCTTCCTGGGCAACTAGTGTCCTGAGGAGGTGATGCAATGAATGCGTAGAAGTGATGATGGAAATAATACTCAATTACATTATAAAAATAGGACTTCCCTGGTGGCTCAGTGGTAGAGAATCTGCCTGCAATGCAGGAGACTTGCAGGAGATATGGGTTCAATTCTTGGATTGGGAAGATCCCCTGGAGAAGGAAATGGCAATCCACTCCAATATTCATTCCTGGAAAAGTCAATGGACAGAGGAGCCTGGCAGGCTACAGTCCATGGGGTGGCAGAGTTGGATGTGACTGAGTGACTAAACAACAACAAAAACAAAATTACAAAAATACAGGTTCTGGTCAAGCCACTTATCATCTCTGGAAGCTATTTTCTGCATCTATAAAAGAGACCATCACACTTTTGTTCCACAGTATTTCTTTTTTTTTTGTAAGGTCAAGAGAGATGTTTGAGACAAATCCTGTAAACCTCTAAAATTTTATACAAATTTTAAAGTATTTTTAAATACTTTTATGTTATTTGAGATAACAAATGCACAACAGTTTAAGGAAATCAAAAAGTTTTAATGCAACTAGTATACCAGTACTAGTTGAAATTGTACTAGGATAAGTGGAGTAGGCAGTGATGGTTGCCACCTGTTGAGCATCTAACATATGTTAAGAGCTGTTTTAAGTATCAGGTTCCTTATGTGCATTGTTTTCATATTCACAATAACATTGTAGATTAAAAAAAAAATCTCAACTCTATAAATGAAGAAACTAAGTTTCAGAGAGAAGTGAGGACATTTGTCCAAAATTACTCAGCAGGTAAGGGCAGAACAGTGTGAGTCCCCAGTAGATGAGGATCACATGTATCTGAGCAGAATCAAAGGAAGCAGATTGTATCCATTTTCAGTGCTTTGCTTTTCTTCCTCATTGAAGCTGCTGTTTTTAATCTCATATTTCCATTTTTATTCTAGGATCCAAGAGAATACAAACGGACAGGGCCCATCATTTCTCTCTCTTTTTTTTTTTCCCATCTTTTGATCACACAGAGTCTTAACCACTGGACTACCAGACAAGTTCTATCTCTTAGGCTTTTTGTTTTTTTGAAAACTAGCATGATTGCAAGAGACTCTGAAATTGCTGAAATCTTCATGTGCAACTCAGCCTATAAAATATACAGAATCGAGTGATGAGCATACTGCATATAATATGTGACTTTGTAAGTTTCCAAACCAAAAGACAAAAAACCTGGTGGAGATTTTGAAAATGCTTCTATCCAAATAAATGCATTAGTGAGGCTAATCTCAGAAGAAAATGGAAGATAGCTTTACAAAGTATGTTACTTACTGGAAAATATCCGTGAAATTGTGAGATCTTCTTTTCCCCAAGTGAATGCTACTGAAATAAATCTCCAAATGACTAAGCTTTGCAAAGACCATGCAAGACTGTTTTTACAAATATAGCAAAATAATGTGATAAGCATACTTAAATAATGATGCAGCAACTTTCAGACCATTAAAACTGAGTTCTTAGGAAACTAAAAATCTATAATATGGAAAAAAAATACCCTACATAATCAATTATGCCAATCATTGTAAGATATTACTAACAGGAATAAAACATTATTTATCAGTTCAACTATAAGGAAGTACAAAGAAATTATTCATCTTAATAAAAGGAAAGATCATTAATATGCAATTCATAGAAAAGTTGTTATCAAAACAGTCAAATGAAAAGGAGATAAAAATTTTCACCCATCAAAAGATCAAGGGCTTACAACATTTAGTAATCCAGTGGATAGGAGTCAGAGCTTTCACTGCAAAAGCATGGGTTTAACACGTGATGGAGGAACTAAGATCCGTACAAGCCACATGGCACAGTCCAAAAAAAAAGGCTTAGAAATTCAACCTTGTAAGGCTTTCTATTATAGGGTGACTTGTTGCTGATGGGAGGGAAGGAGATAAAACCTTTATGAAAAGATGTTTGGAAATATTCTTAAGTAAGTTAAAAAGTTTCATATGCTTTGGTCCATTAATTCTATTTCTAAGCAAATAGAAATGAAGCATATGCTAACTATTCATTTCATTGTTATTTTTCATAATCAGAAGTTAGAAAAACACTATGTTCAAAAATACAGAAGTGCTTTAACCAGTATAATTTCTATGACAGTGCTTTTTTAGGTATTAAAAATAATATATTTTAGAATGTTATCTAATAGAATGGCTTGTAATAAGGTGGAAAAAGCAACTATATAAACACGCACACTGAATATATATACACATAACTTTGTTTCAAAGAATATAGCAGAGAAAAAATAGTAGACAAATATCCACTAAATTTGGAGGCATAAGATTTCGTTTTTGTTGATAAGCTTTTGCATTTCTAAGCTTTATACAAAGGGCATGTAATAAAAAGCTTAAATAAAATTGCTCATAGCATATTATACAAAATTCAAATAAATTGAATGATGCTGAGCAAAATACTTATTCTGACTATTAATTAATTAAGGAACTAACTTCAGTAGACCATCATTTCATTTTAAAGAACAAATATTTAAAATTTCCAAAGGAGTATTGCTTGACATTTTATTTGGTTTTAGGAGGACCCTAAGATTATTAGACATTAAATCCTCCAATTGTTGAAATGAATACCTCACTACAACTGCTTTCCTTTCCTGGAAGTGGAATTTGCACTTTTTCTTATTTCTACTGTTACATTTTCTTAGTTGCCCAAATAAACTATACTCAGAGAGATAATATTTTGGCAACCCATACTGGTTGTTTCTTTCTTCAGAGTGACTTAAAAAGTAAATCCTTCAGGAGAACATTTCTTTAGCTTACTTTTTCATTATTTCCAGAGGCAAAAACTGGCAGGGCAATTTATAATTCAATTTTTGCTAAATCCATGACACCCAATATATATGTCAGGCATTTCAACGGCAGGGTACTTTGGGGATAGGTGATAAATTGTACTGATTATAAGTGCAAGCTGTTCTTCTAAAAACATCATATCAAAAAGAAGGTAGGTATTATTAGGAAAATGTAATGTATCTTTAGATTGTCCAGAAACATCAGAGATAATCGGTTCATGTGAATATATTCCCCTTAGTGTTCTACAGCAAAATATGACAGTTCTTACCAAGTTTTTGATAGCACTCATCTGGAGAGAAAGCCTAAGGGTTCACAGGCCTGTCGTGGGCTGGTCGACTTCCAGCAGCCACGTAGCTGTTAGTGGTGCAATAATTCATACCTGCCAGCATGACTCACTCTGAAACCCGAAACATGGCCCTAATCATTTTAGGACTCTGTGGGTATACATGAGTAGTATAAATATTATTTTATAATATAATCTCCTCTGATCTTTTTAAACATCCTTTCAGTGTTTCAGATATTTCCCTGTGTGATATGGATGGCTTAAGCAAAGCCCTGGAATCCCCTAGGTTATCTTCAAAAAATGCTGGAAAAAGTAGACGATTGAAATATTAAAATCCATTCTGGTGCTATACGTGCCTCTGTGTGTGTGAGTGTGTGTGTGTGCACATATGCTGTAGTTAAGCTTGGCATTCCATTAATGAGTGAAGTAATTAAGCAAAGCAAACGAGTAGGTTCCCCCAGGTCTAAGACGAGGGAATGGGCCGGGGAGCCTTTCACCTCTAGGTCAACGGTTTCTGTTTAATCGGGCTGTTAATGACTAAAAGTCATTGTTTCCATCTGAGAGCTGTTTGGTCTCCATGTGAAGTAAGTTGGTGGTCTGCTCGCAGCTTCTCATGTGCAAATGTACAGATTGTGAAATCCACTGCTGCTTTTTGCTCCACTGTTGGGCAAATCGGTAACAACAACAACAGCAACAACAAATCAGTTAAAAAACAAAAAAGCATGCTATTTGAAGGCAATAACAAAACTCTCTCTGGGACAGAGCACACCACAAGAATGAGATGTCTTTCTAAAGACAGAAAGTTATGCTAAAATAATTGACTTGAAATAATTAACAATTTGTGTAGTCACTTGGACTACTTTTTAGTAGGCTTTTTATTTGCAGAGTTGCTTTCCCCAAAATAAACTGATTTGAACTTCAGAGTATGTGTGTGATGTAGGCTATGCTGATAAGAAACTAAAACTCAGAAATCAAAGCTCCAAGAGGTCAGGGCTGCCTAAGATCAAGTAGTCAGTTTTCATGTGGGTGCCCGAATAGCTTCTTGTCAGAGGACTAGAGGAGGGCTTCCAAACATCGGGAGAATTGGGGTAGAAAAGAAAAGTCCATGATATTCCTGAAGGATGTCAATATGAGGAAAATCAAAGTAGAAATTAGCACAGTGTGTTCACAAATCGTACACATTACAGGGATTTTACATTCTGTGTTCACACAGGAGTACATTCAAATAGATTTTAACTTGCATGTACAACTCCATTAAGGAACACCCAGTGCGTTCACACAGACTAGGGTTATGGTAAAAAGAATGAATCGTGAGCAGTGTTTTCTCAACAGGAAAGGTAGCTTAAAGATCGTGTCAGAACAAAACACATAACTGTTTATGAGGAAGCAGATGTGAAACGGCTGCTGGAAATAGACAAGACGTATACAGACCTCCTTTGTGAGAAGTGCACAACAGCTGGAAGATAAAGGCTATTATGATTCTAATAGAAGTGAATAATACGTCTTGATTAGAGAAGAAAGGCTTCTGATAACCCCAAAGCTAAAAGATGTGATTGTGGGATTTTCCAGTCCAAATGATTCCCAAAGTCCACAGAGCGTCCAACAGGGGCTGGGAGGGCAAACCCAACCAGGTCTCAGCTGGGGTTGGAAAACAGTGGGATCATTTTTGGCTTTCACCATGACAAGGGCATGAATGGTCAAGGTCACAGATATGCAGTTTCAGTCCCACCCCTGAACCCTTCTCCTGTCCTCTAAGAGCACTCTGACCAATAAACACTGCTATGCCTTTTCTCACCATTTTTTCTTTGTAGACCCAAGACTCTAATTCCAAGACTGACAAAGCAAGAAAGTCAATACCCATGACCTTCACACCTTGATCTTTTTATTTTTTAATATTTTTATTTTATATAGACCATTTAAAAGTCTTTATTAAATTTGTTACAACATTGCTTCTTTTTTATGTTTTGGCTTTTTGGCCACAAGGTATTTGCAATCTTAGCTCCCCAACCAGGTCTCAAACCCTCACCCCCTGAACTGGGAGGTAAGTCTTAACCACTGGACCACCAAGGAAGTCCCCACACTTTGATCTTTACTTATCCTTCACCTACTTAAATTTTGCCTCCACTTTTAAATGCTATTCCTACCAAGTTTATCACTAAACTGAACCCATAAGCTAATGGATTCTTTTCAGGTAACATCTTATTAGACACTTCCTTTTTCTGGAAGCTCTTTTCTGTCTTAATTTCCCCAAGTTTATTCTCTCTATCCTCAGTCAACTCTGTAGGTTTCTCTGGCTTCATCACCTCCCTAACACCCATGTTCTGTAGGATCCAGTGCTTAGCTTTCTCTTCTTTTTTATTAAATTTTTCTGCTAAGAGGGCAAAATGATACCTGCCTCACAGTTATGCTGTGAAAAACAAAAGGGCCTGTATTAAAGTACCTAGACACACTCTTTGCTCTAAGAAGTCTCTCTTGAAATTGGGTACACTTTTTCCTTCCAACAGTATGCTTTTCAAATAGATTAAAAATATTCCAAGGCTCCTCTGGGTGGTTAAAAATCCACCTGCCAGTCTTCTATCCTTGGTCCGGGAAGATCCCACATGCAGCAGGGCAAAGAAGCCCATGTGCCGCAGCTACTGAAGCTGGTGTGTTCTAGAGCCGTACTCTGCAACAGGAGAAGCCACTGCAATGAGAAGTCTGCATACCACAGCAAAGAGTAGCCCCCACTCACTGCACTAGAGAAAGCCCATGTGCAGCAACAAAGACCCAGTGCAGCCAAAACTAAATGAATACATCTTTAAAAAAATATTCTAAGTGCTTCTCAGATATCCTTCTTTTAAAAATAAAATCATTCTCCTTATTGAAATCCTATGTTTTAGTACCTTTTGCAGAGAATAAATAACTCACTGGCATTGTTCTAAGCCTGCCTGAGGTACTGAGAGATTCAGCAGTCTGAACTTATCTAATTGTGAGATTTGTGTCAACTATATATGTATTTACATAAGTCCTAAGAGAAACTAGCCACTTTTTAAAGGACAAGCTTATAGACTCAATAAATTTTACAAAAGTTATTATACATAATTATCAAATGACTGTAACAACTCAAATCTGAAAATGCAGTTTCCTCCCTGTGGTGGTGGAATGACATGAGCAGACTTGGGCAAACCTCACCTTTAGATCTGGTGGATCCAACTGATGGAACACTCTGAAATTGATGGCTAACTGGAATTTGATGCAATAGAGTCCCTGACAACAAAGAAATGATCATTTATAAAAACAAGATACAAGAAAGCTTTTGGTATAAAATAAACCAGACCTAACCAAGTTAAATTTCTCTGAAATTATTCCAGCCACTGGGCCCCTTATTATAATCTATATAATTTGGTTTCGTTGATGTAGTTGTTTGGATGATTTATGCTACTGATAATAGGAGCTTATAAATTTCGTGAAGGGAAGTCTAGGCCTTCCTGGTAGACTGTGTTTTAATTCACTTACACAACCCATTTCTACTACGGCGGCTTAAGTCTTTTATATAAATCAGAAGTGCCTGTTCTTTCCAAACTCTTGTCTATGCCCTTGTATAGCCATTAAAAACACGTCAGGGTGGAATGTATAATAATTGGCAGAATGTTGGATCTAATCCACTTTCTGTCTATCTAAAGCTGTGTTCTGGCTTATAGATCCACAGAGAAGATGGATGAAGCATTTTCATTTTTCATCAGTTGTTTTCAATTCAATATTTATAGCAACACAAAAAAGAGAGAAGAAAACCATGTGCTTGTATAAAATGAAGTGCAATCATGAAGTAACTATTGATGGAGTTTCATACCAGCACAACAACGGGAGAACTGATGGATGAAGGAAAGAAAGAATGAGACTAAGAGTCTTAGGACTGAGCCCTGAGTGATTCAGAACAGAAGAGAATGAGCTGCCAGAGCAGTCTGAGCAAGAAGGGCCATTAACCAAGGAAGACACTTATGTTCACTGAGAAGCCAAGAGAGAGAATGCTTGGTTATGAAGAGACGGTGAGAAGCAGAAGGGAAGAAGTAATGGGATTGAATATTTTAGGACTTGAGCATCTTTAAACGCTGAGGGGAAGTATCCAGAAGACATAATATGGATGAGAGAAGGAAAGTGGTAACTCAGAGAAGTCTTGTTTATGTGGGTTGTTTCTAAGGCTATTTACTGTGTAAGAAACTAATATTGAGAAATTATTAAGATACACTTCTATTAATTCAAGCTGCCATAACAACCCATTATATATCAACAGAAATAACATGTTTTTATTTTTAAAAATGGTGTCTTCCAAAATAAAAATAAATTAGTGATGAGTGGCATTGTTTCAATTTTTTTCAGTTCTCTTTACGATCACATTCAATAGACAACAGCTGGGTTTTCACATCTGTCTCTGCATTTCATCTGTTACCTTATGTTATTTTGGTTAATGTGTGTTGAGAAAATCTGGCCCCACACAGATATATGGTTGGATAAGGCAACCGTATCAGTGTTTTTCTCTGATACCAAACTAGAACCTACCACATTGTTGTTTCTTAAAAATTCGCTATTTTGTCTATCAGTCATTCTTTCAAGTAGAATGGTGTTTTGTGAAAATATCTCTTAATTCAAACAATTGCACTAGTATTTTCCTTCAAAAGAACTACCATTTATCACTTCACAGTTGAAGTCTTCTAATCTATTAATTGCTATTATTCAGTCACTAAGCTGTGTTAGACTCTTTGCCACCCTGTGGGATGCAGCACTCCAGGCTCTTCTGTCCTCCACTATCTCCTGGAGTTGCTCAAATTTATGTCCATTGATACCTCATTGTGGTTTTGATTTGCATTTCTCTGATAATGAGTGGTGTTGAGCACCTTTTCATGTGTTTGTTAACCATCTGTATGTCTTCTTTGGAGAAATGTCTGTTTAGATCTTTGGCCCATTTTTTGATTGGGTCATTTATTTTTCTGGAATTGAGCTGCAGGAGTTGCTTGTATATTTTTGAGATTAATCCTTTGTCTGTTGCTTCATTTGCTATTATTTTCTCCCAATCTGAGGGCTGTCTTTTCACCTTGCTTATAGTTTCCTTTGTTGTGCAAAAGCTTTTAAGTTTCATTAGGTCCCATTTGTTTATTTTTGCTTTTATTTCCAATATTCTGGGAGGTGGGTCATAGAGGATCCTGCTGTGATTCATGTCAGAGAGTGTTTTGCCTATGTTCTCCTCTAGGAGTTTTATAGTCTCTGGTCTTACATTTAGATCTTTAATCCATTTTGTGTTTATTTTGTGTATGGTGTTAGAAAGTGTTCTAGTTTCATTCTTTTACAAGTGGTTGACCAGTTTTCCCAGCACCACTTGTTAAAGAGGTTGTCTTTTTTCCATTGTATATCCTTGCCTCCTTTGTCAAAGATAAGGTGTCCATAGGTTCGTGGATTTATCTCTGGGCTTTCTATTCTGTTCCATTGATCTATATTTCTGTCTTTGTGCCAGTACCATACTGTCTTGATGACTGTGGCTTTGTAGTAGAGCCTGAAGTCAGGCAGGTTGATTCCTCCAGTTCCATTCTTCTTTCTCAGATTACTTTGGCTATTCAAGGTTTTTTGTATTTCCACATGCACCCCAATGTTCATCGCAGCACTGTTTATAATAGCCAGGACATGGAAGCAACCTAGATGCCCATCAGCAGACGAACGGATAAGGAAGCTGTGGTACATATACACCATGGAATATTACTCAGCCATTAAAAAGAATTCATTTGAATCAGTTCTAATGAGATGGATGAAACTGGAGCCCATTATACAGAGTGAAGTAAGCCAGAAAGATAAAGACCAATACAGTATACTAACGCATATATATGGAATTTAGAAAGATGATAATGATAACCCTATATGCAAAACAGAAAAAGGGACACAGATGTACAGAACAGACTTTTGGACTCTGTGGGAGAAGGTGAGGGTGGGATGTTTTGAGAGAATAGCATCAAAACATGTATATTATCAAGGGTGAAACAGATCATCAGCCCAGGTTGGATGCATGAGACAAGTGCTCAGGGCTGGTGCACTGGGAAGACCCAAAGAGGGGGGTGGGGTGGGGAGGGAGGTGGGGTGGGGGGGATCTGGATGGGGAATACATGTGAATCCATGGCTGATTCATGTCAATGTATGGCAAAAACCACTACAATATTGTAAAGTAATTAGCCTCCAACTAATAAAAATAAATGGGAAAAAGAAAAATTTTGTCCATTGAGTTGGCAGTGCTATCTAACCATCTCATCCTCTGTTGCTCCTTCTCCTTTTAGCTTCAATCTTTCCCAGCATCAGGGTCTTTTCCAATGAGTTAGCTCTTCACATCAGGTGGTCAAAGTATTAGCGCTTCAGCTTCAGCATCAGACCTTCCAATGAATATTCAGGGTTGACTTCCTTTAGGACTGACTGGTTTGATCTTGCAGTCCAAGGGACTCTCAAGAGTCTTCTCCAACACCACAGTTCAAAAGCATCAGTTCTTCAGTGCTCAGCTTTCTTTATGGTCCAACTCTCACGTCCATACATGACTACTGGAAAAGCCAAAGTTTTGACTATACAGACCTTTGTTGGCAAAGTGATATCTCTGCTTTTTAATATGCTGTCTTCCTATTATGTTACCCAGAATATTAAAAAGATGTACATTTAAGAATTGAGGTTTAATACAGGGATTAAACCTGCGCAGGGATGAAACCTGCGTCCCCTGCATTGGAAGGTAGTCTTAACACCTGGACCACAAAGGAAGTCCCTGAATCCACATTTAGAAGACTAAATTTTAATTTCAGCAGTGATTGCTTTTATGTGGCAGCTTTCAGGGAACTTTCTTCATCTCTATCTTTTCTATGTTTTCTGTGTTGAGCCTTTATTCCCAGACAATCAGAAAATAGAAAAGAACTTCGGAAAATAAAGAAGTAATGAACCAGTTAAAAATAATCAACAGATGAATTTGATAGAAATGATTTTGACACCAGCTACTAAAACACAATATGAAAGTATAATAAAAGTATAATAATTATGTTTTAAGCTGTTATGATTCTTTTTTTATACATAGCACATTAAAACATCAGCTGAGTGGCATTACTGTTTTAAATGGGCAATTATAAATAATAAAGTTTGAGCTAATGAGGGTGGGGCTCAAGGAAAGTTATCAACAGTCTAAAAGCTTATCACTGAAAAATCAATTCTTTCTTCTTTGATTTCCAAAAAAGAAGATACTTTCCAGCTTCTTCATTGAATGATTGCCCTGTTCTAGAAGGACAGGAATTAAGTGATGTAAGAGATTGCTTCTAGTCTAAATACAGTGGTTTTGACCAATTTAATTGGAATTCCATCCAAAAGTTTTTAAGAAAGTGTATTAGGTCAAGACACATTCTCATAATTCAAAATAAAATTTTCAAGTTACCACGAGCATCTTTCTTAGTGTCCTTGGTGAAGCCAAGTGAAGCATACCTCTTGGTGTTACTCATAATCCCTTCTAAATTCTCTTTACTACATCTTGTGACTGAGTACATACCATTTATAAGTGAGAACTTTTGAAACAGGATTTTTTTTTTTTTTTTTTTGAGGCAAGGAATAATGACTTTATTCGGAAAGCTGGCAGCCTGGGAAGATGGCAGACAAATGTCTCAAAATAACCATCTTATCGAGGTCTGGATGCCAGTTCTTTTTAATATAACACACAGAGAGAGGAAGTGAGGATGTAAAGTAAAAAGGCCATTTCTCTTACAAAATAGGAGGGTTTGTGTTAATTTCTTATTTTTTGCAGCAATTCATAGGTGGACAGGATCACATTGGCTGTACCAGGATATTTTTTTGAGACTATCTGATGTCATATAAGAATTTGTTACTTTAGAACAGACCTGAGCAACTACAAGCAAGCAAAAGAAAAGAAAAAGAAAAAGTAGACTAATGCATTCTTTAGTAAGTATTGTAGAAATCCCTTAAGAAGTTCCGTTCTGTAACATGTTCTCATATGATACATGAAAAGTGTAGGTTTTATGTGGAGTTCCACAATTGCCCTGTTATGCTGGTGTTTAGCAGTTTGTCCACAGTGGTAATATATCTTTGGAGAATGTTTACTATATTTTAAAAGTTGAATTTGAATCCATTCTCAAGCTTAAGGCTAACAGTCACAAGGGCATGGTTGGCTCTGTATCAGGCTGGAGAAAGCCCTTATTGTGGTTGAGTGAACTGAGCCAACTATTAATAATGTCAGAATACCATTCTGCAAAGCAGGGCGATGCTTAGTCAAAGTGATTCATATTAACTGAGCATGAGTGAAGAAATCTGAACGGGCTATTTCAGAATCCTTGACTGCCGTTGAATCCATCGGTCTTGTGAACACAGTGGAAAGCATCAGGGTTCATGCTCCTGGCTGTTCAGACTTCTTAGTAAATGTTTCCCTGTATCCCAAGAAGAAGACAGAGTGTTTTAATGTGGGAAATGGAACCTTCTGTGCTGTCTGTTCTGGGGAAAAGAATGCGGTTTCTAAAATATTACTTTTTGAACTTCCTGTACTGTATTTATACAATTCTGACTCTTTAAAAGGCTAAATTGTGCTATGACTAAACCAGTCATTGATAGACTCAATTTGCTCCAAGAGAAGTGTTTTTTGCCATCTATGCGCAGTTTCCTTTGTGTGGTTCACTGCAGGAGAAGGGAGGTATTAGCCATGGGAGCCACTTCTCCACTGAGAGTGTGAGTTAACCTTATCTCACCTGAGATCATGTCATGGTTTAGTGTGCAAAGCAGGGGTGTGGAGTGGGGCCAGACTGGACTCCAATCCATCCTGTCTTTGTGGTCCCTTTGTTGTTGTTTCAGTCCTTAAGCCCGGTCCGACTCTTTTGCGACCCTATGTGACTGTAGCTCACTGGCTCCTCTGTCAGTGGGATTTCCCAGGCAAGGATACTGGAGTGGGTTGCCATTTCCTCCTCCCGAGGATAGTCCCAACCCAGGGATCCAACTTGCATCTCCTGCATTGGCAGGTGTGTTCTTTACCACTGAGCCATCAGGGAAGCCCTGGGGTCCCTTCACTGAGGCTCAGTTTCCTCTTTGTAAAATGGAGATCTCCTGAGGTAGTTTTGAAGATTAAAGAAGAGTGTGTATCTAGCCCAGTGCCTCATCATTAGGAATTGCTCCATAAATAATAGTTTTTGGCCAGACAACCAGCGCATTTGGTTTTGTTTGGGTGTGGAAAATATGATCAGTTGATGAAAATGCATCAGTGAATTTTCAAAGACTAGCATGCCCCAGGTTATCTCTCTATACACTTTGTGAACTCAAAAAACAGACATGATGTCACAATAGGAAGAACAGATAAAGTAAGTGATGCTTTTTTATAAAAAAAAATTGTAACCCACAGTAAGAAATAGATTTTACTTTGTGACCCAGTTTACAATACACAGGCCCATTGTAAATGCAACTGAAGTTAAAGTTTAATGAAATAATACTCTCCAATGTGTGACATACTCTGATATTTTCTTTTTTTCTCTTCTTTTACGGTTGGAACCAAGTTAAATTTCACAAACACTAATGGTGTATAAGCAACAACTTGAAAAACACTGATTCAATGGAGAGTTGTTAATTTATTATACAAAGTTGTTTAGTATTGGTCATTTCATTTTACTTGTAGTTTATATTTTTTAATTATATTAATGAATGTTTGCTTCTAGGTAGTGGGGAGGAAATGAACAAGTGCTGGTATACACAGTGTTAGTATTATCTGTGCTGTTTTGCATATGTATGTCTCCTCTTTTGTTACACAAATCTTATTACTGCTTCTATTTTACAGATAAGGAAGGCAAATTGCAAGACAGAACATATTTTACCAGAGAATTCTAACCTGTCAGTTTTCCACTGTCTTTAATTGCAAAAGGCCAAAGAACTGTGACACATCCGTGACTTTTTTTATCTTTGGGATTCTGTACCTTATGTTCTTTCCTTTAAATTAAATTATGCATCCTTGGGCACTTAAAAATAGAATTTGTGCTTAAATTATAACACAAAAATATGAAGAAAAGATCATATATTAATTCTACTTTGTATCATCTTAAATAAAGGGTGAAGTGAGTGAGGTCTCTCAGTCATGTCCGACTCCTTGCAACCCCATGGACTGTAACCTACCAGGCTCCTCCGTCCACCGGATTTTCCAGGCAAGAGTCCTGGAGTGGGTTGCCATTTCCTTCTCCAGGGGATCTTCCCAACCCAGGAATTGAACCCAGGTCTCCTGCATTGTAGGCAGACACTTTTACCATCCGAGCCACCAGGGAAGTCCTAAATAAAGGGTAGCCCCTCACCAAAAAAATTCTGAAATTGTAGGTTAATTAGGTTAATTTAGCATTTCTTTGCAGAACAAAGCTTCCTGGTGTGATACTATTTTGCTCCATGGTTCTAAATAAATGAGTTTAAAAAGTTTTCCCCTTCTAAAACACTTTTAGAAGAGACAATAGAGGAATCTGTATTCTCTTTTAGTTAAAAATAAACCCTGCTGTGATAGTAGGATCATAAACCTAGAAGGATTTTCATTGGATTCAGTGTTTGAAAGGATGATCAAACTCCAAGTTTATTTTTTCATAGTTTTCTTTTTCCCCTACAGATTCTTCCCCACAGCGGATTAACAGCAGACATTTGAAGTTGTACTGTTTAAATATCTTTGAATTATTTTTGTTTAAAAATGTCAATTGGGTACGATAGGAAAAGTACATTTTTTTCCTTGTAACTTCAAAACAACTGAACAGAACCTTTGGACTGAAACCAAGAATTGAATGTTTTCGCGTTAAGAAGATTTTCTCTTCTGAAAAGTAATGAATGAGTCTCTTTGCAAGTTTAACTATTTCGGGTTTCAAGTCTCTTTGAGCATTCTAGGATATTACAAAGAAGTAAGGTTTCATGAATAAATAAGCATAGTTTTTCTGTCTCAGCTCTCTCTCAGATTGGAAGTTATGTAAACTTCAGATACACATAAAGTTTCTACACAGATGAAATGCATAATGTTTTACCACATGTAAACAGTAGTTTTCCGTTTCAGCAGTGACCACTTGTTTAAGTTTGCATTAGTGAATGACAGCCCTTGAGGAGCCATAAGGCTGGATGGAAGAGGAAAGATCGTTCTCTGCTTGTCCTCCATAGTCTCTGAAAAGAGGTCCATCTCTGTGAAGCTCCTGAAGGGCACTGAGATGTACAGTAGCTTTCATTTTATTAGATTACGAAAAGCGCCTTCAGGCTATGAAACCCACTGGAGACTGACCAAGTTCCAAAATTTCTGAGACTTTGTGTTGGGACAGTGGACTTCTGAGGTCTACTTTCAGACAGTCCATGCGGGCTTCGGTTTTTGGAGTCAAAACTGGCAGGGATGTTGAGGGGAGCTCTGCTGCCCCCACACCCACGACCCCAGGGGACCTAACGTTCCCAGGCTTGCACCTGCCCCTGAACAGAGCTCAGTCGTGGCCTTTGAAACCTTTGCATTGTGGGCAACATGCTATCAAGGAAGATGTGAAAAATGACAAAGCTGAAATTTAAATACTAATAACATTATGAAATCATTCTTAAAATTTTTTAAAGTATAGCTTATTCTTTTTTCCAAATGTCTCCCTTGAGATCAAGTCAATGTTTGTAGATGTTATATAAGAGCCAGTACATCCCCTTTGCCTTTCCATTCAAAACTGGTTGTATCCAAAAGGCAAATAGATTCCTTCTTTTGTGAAGGAAATTTGTAGCGATAAGATGAAGGGTGACTATCACTGAATGGTGAGTCAGTTGATAAGTGAAGGTTATCAGAAGGAAAATATGGAACAATAGATTACTGGACCTGTTGATGGACTAACTTTGTTTTCTTATTTTCTTTGTACTCTCTGATAAAACCAAATTTGTGACAAAGTGCCATAGTGCAAAAAATATATAATATTAACTTAGTGCAAAAGAACATATATTCTACTTATTTTTTTATAGATGCCCAAGTGATTCTACTGAATATGTACAATAAATAAAATAGATTAAAAAACAGATTTTTCAGAATACTCTCTCCATATATATGTATATATATATATATACAACTGAATTACTTTACTCTATGCCTGACACTAACTGAGCATTGTAAATCAACTTTACTTCACTGAATTTTTTAAAAAAGAAAAATAACAGACTTTTTCAAATATACAGACTGGTTCCAAATTGGGGAAGGAGTATGCCAAGGCTGTATATTGTCACCCTGCTTATTTAACTTCTATGCGGAGTACCTCATGAGAAATGTTAGACTGGAAGAAGCAAAAGCTGGAATCAAGATTGCCAGGAGAAATATCAATAGCCTCAGATATGCAGATGACACCACCCTTATGGCAGAAAAAAAGAAGAACTAAAGAGTCTCTTGAAGAAAGTGAAAGAGGAGAGTGAAAAAGCTGGCTTAAAATGCAACATTCAGAAAACTAAGATCACGGCATCCAGTCCCATCTTTAGATCACGGCATCCAGTCCCATCTTTTCACAGCAAATAGATGGGGAAACAATGGAAACAGTGACAGACTTTATTTTTTTGGGCTCCAAAATCACTGCAGATGGTGACTGCAGCCACTATATTAAAAGATGCTTGTTCCTTGGAAGAAAAGCTATGACAACCTAGACAGCATGTTAAAAAGCAGAGACATTATTTTGCCAACAAAGGTCCATCTAGTCAAATCTATGGTTTTTCCAGTAGTCATGTATGGATGTGAGAGTTGGATTATAAAGAAAGTTGAGCACCAAAGAATTGATGCTTTTGAACTGTGGTGTTGGAGAAGACTCTTGAGAGTCCCTTGGACTGCAAGGAGATCCAAGCAGTCCATCCTAAAGGAAATCAGTCCTGGGTGTTCATTTGAAGGACTGATGCTGAAGCTGAAGCTCCAATACTTTGGCCACCTGAAGGGAAGAACTGACTCATTGGAAAAGACCCTGATGCTGTGAAAGATTGAAGGCGGGAGGAAAAGGGGATGACAGAGGATGAGATGGTTGAATGGCATCACCAACTCAACGGACATGAGTTTGAGTATGTCCCAGGAATTGCTGATGGACAGGGAAACCTGGCGTGCTGCAGTCCATGGGATCACAAAGAGTTGGACAAAACTGAGCAACTGAATTGATCTGAACCGAACTTTTCAAATATAATTTTTATTGTTCATAATTGTGTATTTTATGATTACATAGAAATAAAGGTGCAATATGTTTAGAACTTCAAGATAATTAATCTGGCAGCATCTGTGTTCATTTTTAGTAATAATCATGTTTCAAAGATCAGTGTTCAACATTATTATAAGATAGCTGCAAGACAGACTACAAAGACACCAGGACAGAAGACAAGGCACCAGAGTTCTAGTTAGAATTTGCTCTCTAACTAGTTATCTTGGGCGAGTCACTTCACCACACTGAAATTTAGTCTGCTGTATAAAATATGAATTAAGTCATCTGTATCATCTTTTCACATTCTAGAAGAAAAGTTTTGAGTGGGACATCACTATTTCACCAAAAACAAAGTGACCGGAAGCTTAACAGATGAAACCACCTTTTATACTTCACAGCTCCAGGCTCCGCTCTACAGCTGGGAGGAGTCTGAATCACCAGCTTCTACACAACTATCCTGCCAGGTGTGAATCTACCTGTCCCATCCCTTTTCCTCTGTTGTCTCTCCCTGGACTCTGTGCTTTAGCCATCCAATACCAGCACCTATTCCATAAAGACATCATGCCCTCTTCCTTCTCTGAGTCAATTTCTCTCCACACCATCTTCTCTGTTTTCCTGCCATAGTTATTATTAGATGATTTTTTAAAAAGATTTTTTGTAATGTGGATCAAGTTTTTAAAGTCTTTCTTGAATTTGTTACAATATTGTTTCTAGTTTTTTGTGTGTTTTTTTTTGGCTGAGAGGCATATAGAATCTTAGCTTCCTGACCAGGGATCAAAAATGCACACTCTACAGGCTAGTCTTAACCACTAGCCTGTCAGGGAAGTCCCTCCATTACTGGATAGTTTTTACTCTTCAGGCTCAGTTTAATTCTGTGAAGGTGCCATAAAACACCTGCATTCAGAGTACCTAGGTTTGAATTCTGAGTCTATCTCTTTTAAGATCAGGTGACTTTCGGCAAATACAAATCTGTTTCCAGCTGTAGAATGGGAATAGGACCTATGAAGTTATTATGAGACTTAAAAGAGATTTATATATAAAATCCTAGCTCTGTACCTGCCATGCAGGAAACACTCTTGAAGAGTTTAACAATATTTTCAGCCCTAGAGCTGTTTGGGTTTACTTGTGTAATAGCTTTAGCGCCTTGCTTTGGAATTGCATATTTAGTCTATTGTCTCTTACATAACGGGTGTTCCTGGTGGCTCAGATGGTAAAGAATCCGCCTGTGATGCAGGAAACCTGGGTTGGATCCCTGGGTTGGGAAGATCCCTTAGAGAAGGTAATGGCTACCCACTCAGTATTTTTGCCTGGAGAATTCCATGGCCACTACTGCCCTCACATCCCAGTTAAACCCTATGGTCCCTGAAAACAGAAACTGCTGTGTTCTAAGGAAATAAAAATTAGCCAGTCTCACCGTGGAGGCCAAATAAATATGAATGAAAACATGGTTATTCCACTTTGCAACTTTTTACAGGGAAAGAATTGGTTTGCAATTCTAATCCAAAAATATAATCTATAGTTAACCTGAATGATTTAGCAGTTAACTTTTTCTTTAACAACCTAGAACTTTTGGTATATCAACAACTCATTTGAAAGAAATTTGAGTATTTATTGCAATGTTTTGGTCATCTCAGAAGACTGAGCAGGTGTGACTTCCCTCACCAGTGAACTCAGCTCTTTGGTGATTTATTCTTTGGAGACTAAATTCTATGTAGCTCTATATTTACAAAACAATCTCACAATATATTTATGTATCCTTTATTTTGGATTTCATTGATGAAGATGGCATAACATAATCAAATGTGGCCAAAGTAGCCAAAAACCATCGTTATTTATTTTCTGAAATCTAACAAGTAATTCAGGAGCAAGAAGATAACCTGTGGGAAATTCCATAATGAAACATGATTTTTTGTTTCTATTACAAAAATGACAGAAGCTTATTTAGATTCCTGTCTGGGGCACCAAGGTTTCCAGTTGAATAGATTCATCATCAATCTCATTTTGTGGAAAAAGAAATGAGAAAAAAAAGAAGTGATATGTTTGGTTGTTAGGGATTTAAACCCAGGCTTCTCATTTCTTTTTCTTCATAACATAAACTTTTGCCCAAACCTGCTGCCCTTCTCCATTGCTCAGCAGTTCAAAGCCATCATATCCTCTTGGTCCTGTGAGAATTCAGAGCCATTCTCACCCCTTCATCTCCTCTCTATTTTTCATCTCTCCTGGGCTCCCCTATTCAACTCCAGGGATCTTGTTCTCAAAGAGTCCTCTCCTTTCAACTCAAGTGCATCTACCCAAAGTAGGGGCCACTTGTGCATGGGTATTACTGAAGTCAGGACAAACCTGTAGTAAGTTCACTGCCCCTAAGATGGCAACTCTGAAGGATAACACTTGGTTGGATGCGTAGACTCAATATGACATGTGTGGTCTTGATAAACAGATATTCTAAATGTGTGTGCAAAGTAACAAAAAACTTTATGTAAGGATAAAAAAATCTGTAAAATAGAGTACTTAATACAGTATCAGAGAAGGAGAAAATACATACATAAATAATTTGCTTCAAATGTACCATAGGAATGCAAGATTTTTTTTTTAAAATTTTTAATTGAAGGATAATTGCTTTACAGAATTTTGTGGTTTCCTGTTATACATCAACAACAATCAGCCATAGATATACCCATGTCCCCTCCCTCCCAGGCCTTCCTCCCATCTCCCTCCCCACCCCACCCTTCAGCCTGTCACAGAGCCCCTGTTTGAGTTCCCTGAGTCATACAGGGAATTCCCATTGACTATCTGTTTACACATGGTATTGTTCATTTCTATGTTCCTCTCTCCATACATCTCCCCTTCTCCCTCCTCTCTGCCCACCTTGTCAATAGGTCTGTTCTCCATGTTTCTCCATTGCTGCCCTGAAATTAAATTCATCAGTGCCATCTTTTCAGATTCCATATATATGTGTCAGTATACAATATTTATTAATTTTCTTTCTGACTTACTTCACTCTGTGTAATGGGCTCTAGTTTCATCCACTTCATTAGAACAGATTCAAATGCATTCCTTTTTATGGCTGAGTAGTATTCCATAAAGTAGCTACTTTATCCATTCATCTGTCAATGGACATCTAGGTTGCTTCCATGTTCTAGCTATTGTAAACAGTGCTGCAGTGAACATTGGGGTACATGTGTCTTTTTCAGTTTTGATTTCCTCAGGGTATATGCCTAGGAGTGGATTGCTGGGTCATATGGTGGTTTTATTCCTAGCTTTTAAAAGAGTCTCCATACCGTCTTCCATAGTGGGTTTATCAGTTTACATTCCCACCAGCAATACAAGAGTATTCCCTTTTCTCCACACCCTCTCCAGCATTTATTGTTTGTAGACTTTTTGATGATGGTCATTATAACTGGTGTGAGGTGGTATTTCATATTTCATTGTAGTGTTGATTTGCATTTCTCTGATAAAGAGTGATTTTGAGCATCTTTTCCTGTGCTTGTTAGCCATCTGTATGTCTTCTTTGGAGAAATGTCTCTTCAGCTCCCTTTCCCACTTTTTGATTGGGTTGTTTGCTTTTCTGGTATTGAGTTGTATAAGCTGCTTATATATTTTGGAAATTAATTCTTTATCAGTTGTTTCCCTTGCTATTATTTTCTCCCATTCTGATTTTGTTGTCTTTTCATCTTGTTTGTACTTTCCTTTGCTGTGCAAAAGCTTTTAAGTTTAATTAGGTCCCACTTGTTTATTTTTGTTTTTATTTCCATTACACTAGGAGGTGGGTCATAGAAGATCTTGCTTTGATTTATGTCATCTAGTGTTCTGCCTATGTTCTCCTCTAAGAGCTTAATAGTTTCTGGTCTTATGTTCAGGTCTTTAATCCATTTTGAGTTTATCTTTGTGTATGGCATTAGGTAGCGACCTAACTTCATTCTTTTGCATGTAGCTGTCCAGTTTTCCCAGCGCCACTTATTGAAGAGGCTGTCTTTGCCCTGTTGTATATTCTTGCTTCCTTTGTCAAAAATAAGATATCCATAGGTGTGTGGGTTCATCTCTGGGTTCTCTTTCTTGTTCCATTGGTCTATGTTTCTGTTTTTGTGCCAGTACCGTACTTGTTGAAGACTGTAGCTTTGTAGCATAGTCTGAAGTCAGGAAGGTAGATTCCTCTAACTCCATTCTTCTTTCTCAAGACTGCTTTGGCTATTTGGGGTCTTTTGTGTTTCTATATGAATTGTGAAATTTTTTGTTCTAGTTTTGTGAAAAAAGTCATTGGTAATTTGATAGGGATTGCATTGAATCTGTAGATTGCATTTGGTAGTATGGTCGTTTTCACAGTATTGATTCTTCCCACCCAGGAACATGGAATATCTCTCCATCTGTTTATGTCATCTTTGATTTCTTTCATCAGTGTCTTATAGTTTTCTGTATACAGGCCTTTTCTTTCCTTAGGTAGGTTTATTCCTAGATATTTCATTCTTTTTGTTGCAATGGTGAAT